>NW_026116940.1:0-35475 GCF_001640805.2 Lates calcarifer
AGGACAAAATGTTGTTTGCTTAGTATGCATGTGACAGTGAGTCAGATCCTGCCAAGGACGTTGACTTTTGATTTCAAGTAAAGCAGCTAAATAATCAATACATGATGCACTTTTACAAACATTACTCCATGCGGTGCCTCAACTAATTTATTTATTGATTAGAAATACTTTTAAGTATTCAGGTCACATTGGAGTTTGAGGCTTCTTGATGTTACTAGCAAGCAATGGTGGAAGGAGTATTCAGCTTTTTGACATGAGAAGTATTAGCAATACAACATCGAAAAAAGTCTAATACTAGAAAATGTCCTGCTAATGTAAGGTTTTAGTTTATTTAGCTGAAGAGTTAGGAGAAGTGTCTCGACTGTCATGTGACCAGATGTGATCCTTAAACATACAAAGTACTCCAATTTTCAAATTTTCCATTTTCCATTTTTTGATTCAACATTCCATTGATATTTTTCAAAACAAGCTTCCAACAACATGCATGTTTTCATTCACTTGTAATTATCAAATCTTTAGGGCCTTTTTTTCCTTGCTTTCATTAATATGATGCCTGCAATATAACATTCAAGTAACATTTAAGTTATTGCACATGAGTTTAACTCAGTGAAGAAATTAATGTTGAATAAGAGTAAATTAATTTGTGATAATAGGGCTAAGTAAACAAAAAGTACAACAGATTTAAAACTGCTATGTTAGTATTCTAGGTTAGTATACTTTTCAGTATAATCGTCAGTCTTACCAGACCAGCTACTGTTGATACCACATGAATAAATCCAATCAAACAAAGCAGTGTGAGCCCTCTCATCTTGGAAATATCCTAACCTCTTATCTGCATGTATACGTGCTTTATAGTGTCACTGTCAGGAGGTGGAGTTTGTTCAGTTTTTGTACTTCAGTTGTTCTTTCATACTAAAAGTCCAACTCGTTTTTAAGTTTGTTGTTGATTTTGTTCTCTGCTCCTGAAAGGACACTGACATTGGATGTGATATAGAGCCCTATAATTTATTGAAAACCTTGTGGCTGTCTTCACCCAGTCCATACTTGGCCCACTACAGGCTCACTACCTGACTCAGACAATGACTTTGTGGAAAATGGCAAATTAGGAAATGAAAAAAAATCAGCAGTACTTCATGGTGATGTAAGTGTGTTGATTAAATAATCTCAAGTTCACACTCTTGTAATGTTAACACTTTGTCTCTGAGCTCGTGTCCAAGTCAGAAAACTCAATCATATGTTAATTATTAGTTTATGAAAGTCAAGTCCACCTACCTGCGCTTTCTTATTTTGTTCACTGCTTTCTACTGGTGCCTGAAATAGAAAGGGCAGAGCACTTTAATGAGAACTCATATTCATATTTACCCTCATCTAATGACATAACAGTGGTCGTTTGTGCCAGTTTGATTTGTTAAGTTAAAACTTGATCTCTGGCAAAGCGGGTGACACCATTACTAAGAACATTTGACACTAGAAGAGTCAAATCAGACTTTCTCCCATGAAGTCTACCCACCATTGAATGGGTTTAACATGACAACAAGTTAGTTGTCATGTTAAACCCATTCTCATTTTCCAGCCAGACTCTGCTCCTTGGTGACTCTGCCTGAAAATTGAATTTAAAATGAGTTGACCACTGTCCAAGGACAAAATGTTGTTTGCTTAGTAAACCATTTGGCAATTTGTAAAATCCAGCAAAGGATTTCAAATAAAGCAGCTAAAATGTGTACATAAAGCACTATTACAGAATTTTTCTTTCTACTGATTTTTTTAAAATACAGACTTGAACAAACTATAAAATTTACATGTATTTCAAGTTTGTGTTTATTTTATCAGAGCAGTGTCAGAATTAAGAATTAAAAAGAGTAATCCAAGGACATAGTAGTGTTTGGATAGTAGGGACACTGACCTTGGATTTTCAAACACACCAGCTACATAACCAATAAATTACCCTCTGACTTAGAAATAGCATGTTCATTAGTTCTTGTAAATGAAATGTATTTCTTGCTCTTGCTTTAGCTGTATCAAAATGGAAATTAAATTCTGATGCCTGCCACATGAAATTTAAGTTACTGCACAAGTAGAGTGAACTACAGAATTAATCTTAGTAGTTAGAAGGTATATAGTCCTTCCCTCTTACCGTTTTATCTGTCAATACCATGAGAATGAATCCTGTCAAACAGAGTAGTGTAAGTCCTCTCATCTTGACCATAGATCAGTTTCCCATCATTATGCACTGGCTTTATAGTGTTCATTTCAGTAGGTGGAGTCTTGGTGGAGACTGTTGTGTAACCACCTTTAGTGTATCTGACAAAGATACTTTATTAGTGGTTAATACCTGTGAGCTAAAAGCCCATATGTGTTGCACTTAAGTTATTCAGGTGACCAGAAACACAATTTCAAGTGAATCCTCTTGTTTAGTGTGTCTACCTCATGTTTAAACAGCAAGTAGGCACATTAGCACATTCTGAATTACTTTATGAGCTGGTGATGATTGCTGGCTGCAGGTTAAGTTTGTTTATCACACAAAACATATACATAATAACTATTATGGAAGCTTCAGCAACACCTCTGATCTCAAGTAAAAAAAACACCTGTCTTTACATAAGAATGGTTAATTCAATAGAAAGTCAGACAAAATGATCCTCTCCAGTCTGTTGTCATTCTTTTTCTTTGTATTTCAGTGCCTGCACTGCAAAGCAAGATGAGGTTAATCTACGCCTGTGTGTTGAAGACAAGAGATTTTGCCTTATCAACAATGGAGATGATGTTTCACCAGACAGGAGCCATGTTTACTACTTCTACGTCCAGGCACAGCTTCACATCATGAATACTGCCCCCCCCGTGCGCCATGTTGCGCGGTCTCCCGCAGCAGCTACAGGCGTGTGAGCGTAGAGCCTCTGAATATTCAAAAAGTAGATTGATTTGTTGTTCAATATGGGCAGATTACCATACTCTTTTGGTTTAGGAAACACTGGACCCTAGAACAGGGTTGGGGGCATATTTTCATGATGCACTGGTGTTCCTACTCATAACATTTAGTCAGTACTCCAGCAGCTACAACAGTAACGAGCTGCTGTCATATCTAATAACATATCAGAGAGACCGTAGCTGTACTTTTTACTTTAGTCCTTTAACCACAACTTTTGACTTTTACCTAAAAAGCATTATTTACACACTGATATGTTCATTTACCTTGTCGATGATGTAACTCGGTAACGTCCCTCCAGCTCTGGTTCTCCAGCTGACTCATGAGATCCATCAAGACCTCTGTACCATCTCTGTCTTCATTGATTGCAGAATCCATTGTCTACTGCAGGCACTAGATTCAAAAGTAAAAAGAACATGTTAGTGATAGAGTGAGGACAAACATTGTCCATAACTGATGCAAGTGACAATCCCATTGAAAACTTTCACTTTGGCGCTGCCTCGTGGTAAAAAACAGGAATTGTTTTTGAAAGACATTATATATATCATTTATATTGTAAGCAAATCATTATTTATATTGTAACCAAATTCAATGAGGCACAGTAGCTTGTGTGTTTCATGTATCATGCAGTGTCTGCATTTCACTATTGTGAATGGGAATGTGCACATGATGACAATTACCTAATGAGCTGCCTTGTGGGAGTGACATAACATGAACACACCCTCACTTTGTTTGCCCCTACTGCTGATAAAAACTGTCCAGTCCCACACAAAGTAAGTTGCCTCACTGACATCTTTAACTCCCATACACTTGAAGGTAAGCATGTTTTATTTATGGCTTGTTTAAATAAAACTAAACTACAACATGTACGGGATGAATGGTTATTTTGCAATATTGTTAAGTTCTTACTTTTTTTATGAAATAAAAACATTTTAAATACAGATAATTCTGCTGCATTATAACAGAATTAAGTTGCTGTTGATTGATTGAAATTTATCACAGATATAGCTTTTTTTTTAATGACAGGCTAAACATCCTTTGAGACTTAAATATTGTTACAGCATACTGAAAAGAAGGAGCTGGCTGGCTTATGAAGGTACAGGTGTTACCTGAAACCAGAGGAACTGGTGTGGCAACATGTGATGTTATGTGCAGAGACAAGACAAAAAATGGCATGTTTCTCTCCTGCTATCTTACTTTACAAAACAATGAACTCCTAGTCAACCACATTACATCTCTAGAGGGAACAATGATTTCAGGTATGCAAACATTGCATACTATGTTTGTGGGTTTTTGGTTTAGCTACCACTAAGGTTTAACCTGCTAATAGAAAAAGGTACACAGCTACACAACTACACTTTATAACATGGAAAATAAATCTCACCTCTGCCTCTGAAGAAACAATGTCTGCTGTCTACCTCCTCGTCGTCCTGCTGCTCCCTCTCGTGTCAGCACAGACTTATCACTGGGTCCTTGTCCGGCACCGAAAGTGCAGCCCAACTTCAACCTTCAACAAGTAACACACTCACATATTAACACATACTGTACTGTATATACTATATACAACTATGCAATGAAATACACAGAGCTAATGACCTCTGTCTGTCAACAGTATCTAGGCAAATGGTATGAGATTGAGAAACTCCCTGCAGCCTTTGAAAGAGGAAAGTGCATTGAGGCAAACTACGCCATAAGGAAAGATGGCACCATCCAGGTGCTGAACTCTCAGTTCTAGTAAGTACTGAGGTGGTTTTAATATCTGACTTGGCTCTGTTAGGAAGGAATAGTCCAACATTTTTGGAGGCATGCTTAGAGACTTTCTGTCCAAGATTTAGACAAAAAAGATCAGTACAACAACTCATTTGTATGCTAAATAAATTATATAGCTGCTATATGGCATATAGCATCTCTCAAGCACCATACTTAAGTACAATTTTGAGGCACTTGTACTTGAGTATTTCCATTTTATGCTAATTCATAAAAATACAGCACATTAAACTACTAGTGGTCACATTTTCATGTTGTTTTCTGGTTGTTTTCAGAGCTTTTTTCTCTATCTTTTTCTGCCCTCAGATTTATCTGATGTGCAGTGCAGCTACAACAGTTGAATACTTCTGACTTACAGTGGGCCTGATTCAAAGTTTACATGTTGTCAATTCTGCTGCATTATACCAGACTTAAGTTTGTGTTGATTGATTGAAATTTATCACAGCTATAGCTTTTTTAAAAATGACAGGCTATAAAATCCTTTGAGACTTTTTAAATATTGTGGCTATTAGTGGCTATTCCTAATAATACTATTAATTTACCTTTTAATCATCTCTGTGTGTCTTTGGACTTCATCCTCCCCTCTCAGGCATTAGTTTACTTTTTGGAGCCCAGTCCACAGCAAGAACAGAGCAGTTATTTGGCTGGTCCCCGTAGGTAAAGGATGTGAAGACTTCTTCCACCACTGATGCAAAGTCTATATTCCACTCAATTCAGCAGCCAGTGCACTGATGATCTGCCACACAAATTTAAATAATTCAAATAACATCATGCTACGTGCGTTGGACGCCGTGCGGTGATTCGGTGACACAATGTTCCACAGCTTCTGTCATCTTTACAGATGTATGGCTGCAGACGTCCTCTAACGTTTAGTGGAAATCCACACAGCTCCGTTACATCCAAAAATGTGGGGGAAAAATCCGACACTTCAATCCATAAATCTTCACGATGATAGTCAGTTTTGTTGTTTTCCACGGTGCATCCAACGTGAGTAAAATCCATTTCCCAAGGCGTGAAAAACCAAAACATACAAGTTTAACACTTCTTCCGGAGTCAAACACATGACCACCAATTGCTACCGGTGCATCTGGATCGTGGCAACAGGCGCAGCGACACCAAGTGTATGCCCTGAGAATAACAGTTAGCCTCCTGATTACTCCGGCCTGTGTGGCTGGCTATGGCTTTTATGGTGGATTATCTTTTTTATCAAAGAGAGGAAAGACTGGAGGCTACACTCTACCGTAGATTGAATGGTGGAGAATTGATTCGGTTTTTCTGACTGTATTATCTGCCAATTTTATAAATCTTTGTTACTTAACTCGAAAATGTGATGAAGTTCTGCTGATTTTGTGTGTCCCTCTAAGTCTCTCTTTGTGTCTCAGTAAGGACAAGTTTCAGGACAGCAGAGGGGACAGCAGTGGTTCAGGACCTGAGAGAACCTTGCCAGACTTGGAGTCAGCTTCTCGTATTGTGAGTAGCCTTCTTCACTTTTATCCTCTTCATCGTCTTTGTTTTTGTCATCACTGCTGCTGCCCTCTTAGACTGGCTTCCACCTCTTCTCATCCCCCTTTGTTGTTTCTTATTATCATAAGGAGTTAAGGATTACAGCTTCCAATAATTATAGTTCCACAAAAACTGGACAAAACAGACAGAAAAGTAACTAAAATGTTTTTGTACTGCCTTTCCAATCATCATTGTGATTATCTGAGCTCATTCTGGTTAAAGAGCGCACACATCTCATGAATGACAATGCTATCTGCTGATACATGACACAGCAGCCTCACTGCATTTCCAATGTCAAAGACAATGAGCCCGTCTGTCTCTCTGTGACTGTGAAAGCCTTGCATCAGTGGAAATAATCTTGTCGTCATAGATCTCAGGAGGTGTTTGTGTCCTTCGTAGGTGACTTCAGCATTACATCACTGGCACAGCTCTTTAATTCAAATCTCATGGGAACTAGATTTTACGATTTTAAAACCAGGATGGATTTTCCAGGAGGACTCACTGCTTTGTCTAGTTTTATTTTTTATTTACATGCTGCTCTCTACACACAGATAATATGTATGCAGACAATACTTATATTTACTTGAACTCTGCTTTAGAAATATGATGTATAGTAAAAGAATCTAATCAGCATGATCTTCTTTTTTCCTCTCTGTTTTTGTGACCTTTGCTCCTAGTTACTCCCTACAGCCCATACCTGGTTCTGACCACCGACTACACTACTTTGTCCGTGGTGTACTCCTGCACGGACATCCTCCGCCTGTTCCATGTCGAATATGCCTGGATCCTCGGCCGCTCGCGCTTCCTGCCCCCAGAGACGGTGCGCTACGCCAAAAATCTGCTGATCAGTGAAGGGATCGACCTGTTCAGGATGAAGGCCACAGATCAGATGGGCTGCAAGGATTACTAGGGACTGATGGAGACTCTCATTCACTGCACTGTAACCACTGTCCAGTAACCACACAGTGGATGTGGCAGGGCTTGACACTAATATTAGGGCTCTGCAGTGTATCTTGAGCATGTTAATTGATTTGTTGGATGATTGTTACAAGAGGATTGAGTTTTTGGAGACAGACAAGGTGTTGTATATCTGCATCTTAATGTTGTGGTCTTATTTTTGTTTTGTTTTATTTTTTTTTTTTGTTTGTTTTGTTTTTTGCATTTTTAGAGATGTTAAAAAAAGAAACAAATCTGTTAATTTTGTATTCAACCAGTATTGCAAATCTCAGTATGGTTTGCTTGATTTTTTGCTTGATGGTTTATTTTTCCAGCATCATCCTCATGTTGTACCTTCTCAGCATAATTCTGACAGAAGAGTATTTCACAAAAACTAGTTCAATCTGCAATGTTTCACTTTTTAAAACAGATTTTTGTCCATTCTGTATCAGCTGCTCAGACTGATTTTATAAAACCCACACCACACCAATGCCTATTACTCATTCCTTCATGCAGTCCATAATGTATTTCATATTGACTAAACAATGAAATAAGCATCTTGGAAAAAAAACTTTGGAAAGGTATATAATAAAGACATATTCATTACCCAGTCGTTTGGTCATTCTTCATTTTCTCTGTCATTCATCTGATGAAGATTGTCTTGACTTCTGCTGCAAAATAAAAAGGAAATAGTATTTTCAGTTCAAAAATGTGGCTCCTTGAAGAAAGTGTGAAATTAAAATCAAGAATCATAATATCAAGGAAATTCTTCAGTACAGTCTGGGCTAGGCTTGACTTGGCTGTGTGTGTGTTTGCATGTGTGTGTGTGTGTTGTGTGTGATGGGGTCTTCTGGCCTTCCTCCACTGACCCCACACACCACAGACCACAGTGAACCAGCAGATGAACAGCAGCACCTCTCTGCACGGCTTCATAATCCATTTACAGGTAAACAGCTGCAGAATTTGATTTTATTCTCAGAGATTCATGAAAAATTGGAAGGCTGCTATAGTATGTCGGCACTGATATATATTCTCTTCAGTTATTGATTCAGAGTTTAGGGTTTGTTATATTGCTGACTAAAAAACTAGAGCATGATAGGCATTTTTGTTCTCTTAGGAGGGCAAGATGAAGTTGTTGATCTGGCTCAGTATTCTCCTCTGCCTCTTTGCCTGTCATTTCACAGGTGAGTTCCTCTTTTTAAAGTTTGTTAAATTTGTTAATCTTACTGTAGTTTTTAAACTAAGGTTGTAACTGTATTTTACTGGTGTGTGTGTGTGTGTATATATATATACTATATATATATTACTTCATATATATTATATTATATATATATATACACACACACACACACACACAGTGAAAACACATTGTGGTTGAGACATAAGACCAAGTTTGATATCTGTACATACAAAAATCCTTATCAAAATAGCTGTTAATCATGTATGATTCTCCCCGATGTGACAGTGCTGGATTTGTTTTTGGTGACTGTGTGTACAAAGGGGACTTTGTCTAATGGTGAATTCCCCCTGGTTCAGTATGTGTGTGTGTGTGTGCTTGAATGGTCAGCAATAATATTTGAGGAGGAAGCAGGTATCCTGCAGTCCTCTGGGGGAAAGCTCAGTTTTCAGTTTTCCGGACATGAATCCTGTCTTTGTGAATGGGAAGCCATGGAATGCTTGGGAGTGTTAATTTTTTTTTCCTCTTTCCTCTTCTTCACAGAGGCCAGAGTCATCCCAGAAGGAGGTACTGTATATAAAAAAGTTTTTTTTTTTTAAAGACACGTCATATTTTACAATAAAACCAAAGATTTAGTTTTGGTGTTTTTCAATTCTCATCATTTGCTTTTAATATTTTCCTTAAAAATATGCAAACTACAATTTATGCAAAAATAGCCAGCAGTTAAAAAAAAAAATCTTTATCTTTGCTCTCTCTCTTTGCTTGTACCCCATTCCTGTGTTCTCTATGGTAAACGCAAAAAGTATCACTATGCCAAAAAGCAAAGATATGTAGCTAACCTCCAGTCAATGCAACATTCCTCACCCACGTGTCTCCTTCTCTGTCGGGTTAACAAAGCTAATTTCATTCCTGCCTCTGCTAACCTGTTATCCCTTGAGCTGCCGGCTCTAACTGAGACCTAGAATCAAACCAGCAAACCTGCTACACCTCTCCTTTATCCAGGCAATGAGGTGGGACTGGCTTCCTAATTTACAACAAATGAGAAGAACGAACCCTCCTCTTTTGGGTACCATGCTGTTACGGTGACCACTCCAGTGAAAGCCTCTGGTTGTCATTTACCGTCCACCAGGACAAATTGGTGATTTTGAGGATGAGGTAGACATACTGTTGTCTTCCATTCCTGAACATGAACTGTCTGCTACTATCGTAGGTGATATGAACGCCAACTTACACAATCTGAGCTCTCCAGACTTCCTGTCCCTGGTGTACTCATTTGACCTTAAAGCAGCTTTGCCACCTTCAGCTAAACCTCTAAAGACTGAACTCTTAGTCATCCTGGCTGATCAATCTCTCCATCACACTATCAACAACAAAAAACACCTCATCATCTCTCACCCCAACCAAGGTGATGAGAAACCATCATTGATGACCAGCCATCTTTTTCCAACAAGGTTGTGTCTGTCTCCTGGTTGTGCCACTTTGCAATATACAACATAAGAAAAATCAGGCCTTATTTGACTCAGTACACCACCCAGCTCTTGGTACAGGTCGTCACCTGTTGCAATGCCCTTTTAGTTAGGTCTCCCTTCAAGCACAGTGAAAATCTTAGAGATTAGTCTAGAATGCGGCAGCGCGTCTGGTTTTCGATCAGCCAAAAAGGGCACGTTACTCATCAACTCAACCATACAGGCTTATGGCTGCCTCTCAGCCACTGCCTTCCTCCAAGGATCATAAAAAGGTACACTTACTGTGCACTTTTTATCTGATCTCCTTGTACTTTGCCTTATTGAACACATCTAGTACTGCTCGAGTGTCATCCTTCCCTTGTAAGTCATTTTGGATAAAAGCATCTGCCAAATGATTAAATGTACATTCAGGATATATATGCCCCTTTTTGAAATTATGATGTCAAAATAGTTTCCAAATTGGATTTACAAAGTTATTATTTTAACCATTATACCATATAATATTGCAAGAACATCACCAGCTTCACCAGGTACCTGTTTTATGCTATTTTTTTTAAATAATGCTTTGTATTTATTATGTTTCTCTTAGGATTGTGTTTAATTGCCAAAATTAATATTTTAATGCAGCTACAACAGAAAAAAACATTTTACTAATCTAAAACAGCAGCTACAAATGTCAAGTATTGCATCTGTATGTGAGAGACCCAAGAAATATTTTTTAAACAATTTGGAATTTTGAACAATATTGTGATGAATATTGTCACAGCCGACCAGAAAATTTGCAGTCACAACATACTGCATGTTACATATTTTGAATGGCAGGTGTGGCTCACCTTCCCATGACAGGAAAAACCTGCTCTTCATCTTTTGGTCGCAGCCACTGTCTGAGGGTTGTGTAAAGACACTGTGGGGAAAGTACAATAGCTTGACTGAGCTAACTGAGTGTTAGGCAGCTTTAGAGAATCTGGGACCTGTCTAAATAGCAACACATCATCGTTGAATAACTGGTGGAATGTGATAGGTTATATAACAGTGAGTGTACTAGTGTCTGAGTGTGGATTTATCCATTAACTTGCTGTCCTTCCCTGACCTGTTGTGTGTGTGTGTGTGTGTGTGTGTGTGTGTGTGTGTGTGTGTGTTTTAGTGCCATATGATGAACCACCAGCTGTTCCCTACTGGCCTTACTCCACCTCTGACTTCTGGAACTACGTGGAATACTTCAAATCAATTGGTGCCTACAACCACATCAATGAGATGGCCCGGCCTTCTTTGCCCACCAGCCCCTCGGAGATACCCTGGGATATGAGACCAATGCAGGACACGAACACTGAGGGGGGTGGCAGGAGCCTGGAGGGGGAGAAAGGGTAGAAAGGGACCTATTACATCCAAAGTAACTATACAGGAATGCATTTCTTACTTTGATGGAAAGGAAATATGAGGAGAGAAGGAAAATAAATAAAATATGCACAAGAAATATATAAAATAAATGGGGTCATGGAAAAGAGCAGCAAATACAAAATGACCCCCCCTTAGAAGTTTAACACTTTGTGTGTTACTATAGCATAAAGGTAGAATTCAGAGTTAGAGGAAGTAGAACTTATGTAGGATTGTATAACCTCTTCATGTAATATACCACAAATAAACATGTTTCAAATACCTAATGGTGTCTATAAAATGTAATTTTATTTTATTCGTACTCTCTTAAGATCCTCTTAATTATTTTTACATTTATTACCCCTTAACTTAACTAACAAGAGGAATTCACATGGTATAAAACAGTATTGTTAATATGGATATTATTGCTGTACTCTCCTCATTTGTTACGGAACATAACTACTGTTTACAGTGTCACTGTAGGTTAAGAGCGGACCAAGCGACAGAAGCGACAGCGGGCACAATTTAGTGTTGCACACTTTGTTTTGTTTACGAATGCAGAGAAGCTAGCCTTGCTAGCGATAAAATATTTCTAAACTAACTGCTGCTGAATCGTTGCTGAAATAAAATGAAACCTGCAGTGGATGAGATGTTTCCTGAAGGAGCGGGTCCCTACGTGGACTTGGACGAGGTTGGTTCAGTTGAAATAACAGCATGAATCATTCAAATATCGGCTAATGCTAAAGCTAGCTAGATCGGTAACGAGAAAACGTAACATTCGGAGAAAAACGGCATCGTTAAACTACCAAAACAATCAAAAATACCTATTATGATAGATTAACTCAAAGCTCACTATCACACAAGACAGAGAAAAACAACAGATTCTTTCAAATGACAAGGTGGAGCTAGTTAATGTTTAGCATTTTTGCTTGGAAAATGACTGGAAGGTTTCTTTGTTTATCAACATAGTTGCAGAGTGATTTTCTTTCAATCGACAAATCGTTGCAGCCCTAGATTGTTTATCCCTTATTACTTACCGTCAGTGTAAAATAGTGTGGGTATCTGATGTCTGATTGTACTGTTGTGTATTAACAGGCAGGAGGCAGCAGCGGCCTGCTCATGGACCTGGCAGCCAATGAAAAAGCAGTGCACTCTGATTTCTTTAATGGTAAATGTCTCTGACGCTTAACCACCCCCCCAACCAATGTTTTTTTTCCTAATGTGGACAATGTTTCACTGAAAATATTATTAGCACATA
Source organism: Lates calcarifer (assembly GCF_001640805.2). Taxonomy (NCBI): domain Eukaryota; kingdom Metazoa; phylum Chordata; class Actinopteri; family Centropomidae; genus Lates; species Lates calcarifer. Next base: position 12,405 of record NW_026116940.1, read on the forward strand.
AGTCACCTGGTCTTTGTCTAGTGAGGGCACAGAGTTCAGCAGAAGTTAATCATGAATCTTGCTTAATCTGACAAGTCTCACGAGTGAGCACAATTTTTTTTGATTTGCATCACGACTGAAACTGAAATGATCAAAGCTACATGGCCTGAACAGAAATAACAAAATACGCCCGTGTCATTTTAATGATCGTATCTAATGGAGAAATGTGAAGTGAAGAAAGAAATGCCCCCAAGTGTCTAGTTACAAGTGTGGGTGGCCAACTAAAGCAAGCAAAACATGATTTGTTTCCATCTGTTCAGTTGCTTGTTACCACGCTTGTAACCAGACCCTTGGGACTTTAGATGTGAATGGCTATGTTTACACACATTTAGATTATCTGAAATTCCTTTTTAGTAGGAACTGCAAACTGGTCACTAGTAAGTTTTCTTAGAGATCATATTATTAACTTAAATACTTTCAAAGTATTCAAAGATAGTTTCAGTATTATGAAGCAGTAAAGGGAGAACCCAGATTAGTGACAGACTGCATGGAAACTGGGTTTTAGTGGAGGCACATTATGTAGTTTCTTGCTTGAACCACATTGTCTCCTCAAATTAACCCTCAAAAATCCAGTCGTTCCCCTGTAAACACCAGTTTATGCGTGAGAACACGTAAACACATACAGAGAGGACGCACAGAAACACTAAGCTAATCTGTTTTCCGTCTTGCAGCGCTGGCTGCGGGCGAATCAATTTTGGCTCAGCAGCACATGACCTAGAAAGAAAAAGCTGATTGTTAAAAAGAGGGGAGCAAAAGGAAAAAAAGGAGGAAAGGAGTGGAGAAGAGGAGGATAGTAAAGTGAGTTAATAGCTGCTGTAAGACTGAAACTCAGCGGGACACCTCGCCAGTCAGCTGCTTTGAAACACACACACACACAGAGGTCCTTCATGCTCATAATACATGCACTCAAAGTATTGTAATGCCATGCTTAATTTTGAAATAGATACAGCTGTTACACATGATCAGATGTATCCAAAATGATAAAACGTAGTGGTCTGGAACTAGCATGCCCTGCCAGTCACAATAAAAACTTTAAATTTTATGAGGGTCTGTCTTGTAAAAGCAGAAGAGGCTTTGCTTTTATCATCTAAGAGGACAGTGGGTAATTATAAAATGTGTCTGTGTTTGTAGATCTAATCTGATGATGCAACACCATTGTTTGATTTCAAGAGACTTTGCCCTTCGTTGGAGTTCTGTAGGAATGACAGGATATGACAGTATAATGTTTAGTGATGTTTTAAGTTCAACTCAACAGTGTGAAACATGGGCAGTTTTGATTGGACCATGTTGTGAAAATAATGGATGGTAAAGACTACCATTCCCTGGGGCTAGGGCAAGCTGTTTGACTCATTGACTCATTTATTGGACAAAATGTTGGAACTTCCTGTTCCTGGAAGCCATTGACACATGAGAGTTAACAATTTCAACTCTTGTGGGGCAAAATCAGTTTCTGGACACTCTTGCAAATTTCTACAATTTCTACAAGTATAGCAGACATAAATGACAGCTATACAGCCTATAGAGATGGCTGCAAGACATTTCTAACCTTTAACTTTGTCTGGAAAGTCCTCAAGGATTATTTCAGCATATTCTGCAACAATTACTTCATGGTGGATATGTCCAGTAACAAATGTTTCCACAGCAGTATAAGCAGACAGCTCAAAAGGTCAGTTTCCATTTCACATCGTACACAGACTCACAGTATTTGATACAAGGATGACAATGTTTTAAGTAGTATATATGACTTGAAGGAGAGTCTAGAGTTCAGACAGGCACAAAAGACATCAGAACTAGTGATTGAACAAAACAAGCAAATGAAAGAATTGAGTCTGGGCTTATAACTGCAATACTGGGCATTTTGGGAAGATGATTGAGGAGATCCATTTGAAGGGAACCCACTTCTGCAAAATCAACTCACTCTGGCTGTTTCAGACATTCAAAGGACATGCTTGGTGTCAGGGCATATTAAAAAGTCACAGGGCAGGAAGAGACTTGCAAAGTCTTCTAATAAAGCCTTCTGAAGCTATGTCCACATCTGTAGTGGCTGAGGAAAAGTGTAAAAGTCCCAAGGGCTTGAATAGATTGATCACCTGTAGGGCCTGCAACTAACATTATTTTCATTATGGACTCATCTGTCAGTTATTTCCTCATTAATGGGTCAATCCTTTGGCCCATGAAATGTCAGTAGAATAGTTGATTTTTCTCAGTTGGACTCCTCAGGCGCCTTTTGTTGAGAAATTTGGAAGTCATATCTGCAGCTCAAGTACAAACAAAGGAGTGAAATATAAACAAAAAGATACAGCATATGTTGAGAAGTTTTAGCTGGTCCAAACTCAGCAGCCAGGGTCAGAAGTCATTATATATAGTATAGCTGAGAATGTAGGAGTTTTTGGAAACAGCTGACTAATTCTAACCCTGTTCTCTCCCTGTCTTTGTCTCTTTTTCTTTCCATCTTGTATTCTTACTCTCGTTTCTATCTGCAGACTTTGAGGATCTTTTCGATTCGAGAGTGATGACATGATGTGGTGTGTGTGTTGATGTGATTGTGTACATAAAGAAATCGTAAAAAATGGGCTTCTGACTAGAAGTTTTCTCTTATTTGTACAGCCCCCGTCCCACATGTCACTCACCACCATTCTGAAATAAAGCCTTTTTGTTTTTACAAAAAAAAAAGAAAAGCTGTCATGGTGAACCAGGTGTCTGTGAATTCTGAGAATCCCTTACATTCCAGCTTTAGAGAAAATTATGAGTATGGTTTTGGCGTTGTCGTGTTTGAATCTGCTCCTGACTGGATTGTAGGTTTGCAGGCTCTGTGAAACACCTGTTAACAAACATAATTACATACGAGATACAGTGTTAACATGACCACTAAATGTTTGGTTGGAGCACGATGGGACAGGAAAGGGGCTGCAAAAAATGTGGAAATGCTAAAAAAAAAATACAGAGCAAATAAAGGATTCAGGTGGAGGCTCCAGCAGTAAAATGGTTTGTCGACAGGTCAGCAGTAAGACAGTCAATATCTGTAGAGATTCAGTCAGCTATCATGAAAAGGGAAAATGAAAAAGATGTGATTTGACTTGTAAGATTAGAATCACGTCTCATGTGTCTCACCTGTCTGTCAAATGAGCTGTGGAGTTTTTGTATCATCAGTTCTGATTTTCCCCTGAGACGATGCAGGCCCACATAAACCAGCTGTATGTGTAGGTAAAAGACAAGACCAAGGAATAAGATGTCTGAATTTTTGCAGTCTTGTATTTACATCACATGTTTACATGAGAATTGTACACATATTACAGAAACAGGAAAACAATTCTAAAAAGTTACACTCCATGGCCAAAAGTATGCAGGGATTTGCTCCTATTCAGCCTCAAGAGCATTAAAGAAGTAGGGTACTGATGGTGGGCGATAAAACAGTGTTCCTGTTCATCCCAGAGGCGTTGGATGAGGTTGAGGTCAGAGCTCTGTGTAGGCCAGACACTGGACTTCACTCTGTGTACAGGGTACTGTCACGTTTCCTTTAGTTAGAACTAATGACTGTGCTTTAACAATAAGCCTCAGTGTACATACAATAGGGACATACAGAGGTATAGTCTTTATGCTGAATTGAACACTGGCATAACAGACAGGTGGCAGCTATTTTCAGAAATTTAAAAATAGAATAATTGTGTCTTCTCTCCAAAGTACAATAAAATAATATTTAAAACTGATTTTGTCCTCAAAAAATATGATTTATTTTGAGTTAAATTACCTTTGATGTAAAAAGTGAAAAATCACAATTTCTCCATAAACTAATAAAATCTCATTAACCAGCCTGATTGCTATAACTGAATCACAGGCCAGTCAGATGTACAGATGTTGCATCATGCATTACAGCTATACGACTTTAGTGTAGAGACACTAAAATCACTGCCAGTTTGTCTTACAAGGCTGGCATGCCTGAACACAGTTAAAGTGAGGAGGAAACTGTAGATTATCAAATTCCTCATGTGTAGACCAGCTGTCCCTGTGTGTTCAGGTTTAGACAGAAGCTGTGGTTTAGGCCTCACTGAGGTCTCTGAGAAGTGCTTATGTGGCACCTCAGCTCCCCTTCATTATTTCCTCATGTTTTCTCTCTTCTGTCCCCTCTTCTATCTTTCTGTTACTTACTTCAGAGTCATTGCTGCATCCCCAGACCAGATCCAGAGTTGGATTTCTAACCTTAAATGTGAATCAGAATTAAAAGCATGTTTGTTAAATGAAAAAAAAGTCACTTTGGGGCAACTTCTCTCTTCTCTCCATTTCTCCACGTCTCCATCTCTACTTAAAACCCTCCCTCCCTCTCTCCTTTCCTGTTCTTAATTACGGTGCCTGCGATTGGTCCAGAATTTCTGAAAGTTGCAGCCAATAAGGTGTCTTGTTGAAGTGGCCCTTGACCCCCTCAGGTGCTCCCTGTGTGCGTTTTTCTGTGCGAGTGTTAATTAATACTTGTGTGTGTGTTTGTGTGTGTCAGAGATGACGGGCCTGGTTTAAAACCGTGCAGGATCCCTTCGTCAGGGCAGTCTGAGAGACGGCCGCTGGGACAGGGTGCAACAGGATATCACCAACACACACACACAAACACACACGCTTAGTGTTTGAGCCCAGGTGGACAGAGTCATCTCGCTTCAACATCTGGATCTGCAGGCCGACACACCAATAAGACAACCACAGGTAAGACACCAAAAACAAACCGCGTGTTTACACTGGTAGATTTAGGTACTTACCCAGGGACTCAAGTTCAGGTTGAAATCAAGTTTGGCTGCTCAAAACACCTGGTTCTGTTTTTTACCATGACAAACCAGCCAGAACATGTTTGTTCAAAGCCTCCAAACTTTGAGTTCACTTCCAAACTGCAGGGGTCACTACAACAGCTCTCCAGGTGAAAACTAGCTCAGTCTTGGGTCTCAGGTTGTGATTGGAGTGTGAATTTAACACCTTCCAACAGCGCTTCATAAGGTTTGTAGGTTTGTCTGTGCTACTGACCACTTTGAGCTCCTGCTTTTAAAGATGCAGCTGTATGAAGAAAATAGCTCAACTAGTGGATAAAAATGTGATTTTGCTTCCTTGGCTGGATGAACCAATAGATATTTGAGTGTACTGGAAATAAAGCATAATTTTGAATATTTGATATTTGTGCCTTTGGTGTCAGCAGGTGAGGAGAAGGTGTGAGAAGTCATGGCTGGGGAAGGAGAACCGGTTTCTCCGGTGTATTCATCACTGCTCTGCTGGCTGTGATGCTGCTGCCTGGTGAGTACACAGTGGGGATCAGACATTGCATAAAGTCTCATAACCAGGCTCAGTATGTCAAAATATATGTCACTATACTGAACAGATACTGTGATATAATACGGAATTTACTGATTATTCGTGGCTGTCATGGTGCTTTACTGCAATAAGAGTAGAAACACCACTGTAAATCTGCTGGAGAGTTTAATTTAGGGCTGCAACTAATGATTATTTACATTATCAACCAACTGATCGTTTTTTCAACTCACTGATTAAATCATTCCGTCAATAAAAAGACAAAACAGCCAAAAAAAGTCCAACCCCCAAAACTATTCAGTTTACAATCATATAAAACAGAGAAAACTGAGAGGATGGCTGATATTTTTTCTTCACATGACTTAATTTATTCAGCTATCAAATGACTCATTCAAGTGATGCATTGATGAAAATGTCAGCTATTTTAGCCAACCATTTTAGATGGTCATAATTTAGAACTTTTCCTTCCTCTCCTCCTACAGCATTTGATATTGTCAGCATCGGAAAGTTGATGAACATTTTTTTGAATTAGCTGCTTCATTTAGCTGGACACACACGATCACATAACACTGTAGAAAAAAAGGAGGAGGAGGTGTGTGTAGTGAGATTATAAAACACAAACAAACAGTAATTTCACCACCCAATTCAAAATGACAACTGGTAAAGGATAATCACGGTGCTGATGATGATATTCACACTCCAGTATACATATTATAGTTCTGTCTGCTTTTCAAGCTACGCTGTTTAGAGTTGAGAAGAAACTAAATGCTGACTTCACAATCTTATCTCTGTAAAAATACAGAAACATTGGCAGCAATTATGCAGCAGAATCACCTCTTGTTAGTGTGTATTTGCCTTGGAAATATACACATCCTCCACCTAGTTACTTTTCTTTCTCTTCATCCACAAAATTATTCTCAACATATTACTCAACCTTAAGTTGTTCTGTTTGCCCTTACACCTCATAATTTATAAATACATTTTAGTTGACTTATAGCTTCACATTCTGCATCTCAAGGTTTTTGTTTGTTAAGGCAATGGGTTAGCTGGAGTGCTGTGGGTTTCTGCCCATCACCAGTTCATGGACTTGGACTCACTAATACCTATCCTTGCTAACAGTGGTTGTAACTCAACTTCATATATATCATAATCTGGCTGTCTGATGTAGCCTGTAATGTCCATATATCATCTTATGGACAGTGGCTCCTCCACCACCTGTTTCTACTTTGACTGGTATATTTACAAAGCTACAAGGCAGTGCTCAGGTCTCGTCTTTCCATTTAAAATGTTTTTTTTTTTTTTAAATTGTGCCGTCCAAAAGGGGAAAAGAACAGTTGTAGTAGTAGGGGGAGTTTTTCTTTCATCGTTCCTGGTCCTGTAAAAAATTAGTACCTGTCAGCATCACCTCCTCCTCTGCCCTCTTAAAGCTCAGCTGTTTCCAGATGTGCCAGCCACTTTTTTATTTTATTTTACAGGCTTGTAAAAAACAATACAGCGGATACACTGAGGCAGCAACATTTAGCCCACCCCCCTCCACCACATCAGGTCACCTTCACTTCCCCTTCTTTATTTAATTCTTTCTTAATTCTTTGCAGATTCATACATTTTTCTTCTGTGACCTTACACACCACAGTGCACATCTCCCTGTGTACTCCATCAGAGATGATGAAAACTCTCTTTTTTTTAAATCAGGAGATGTTTTTCTACTTCCGACACGCTCTATGTAACCCTGAATTATCCCCTCTGGATCTCTCCTTTAAAGCTCTCATCTGTTCCCCCTCTTATTCTTCCTCCTGTCCCCCCCCCCCCGTAAGGCATTAACACCTTTTTCCTGAGGAGATGAAAGGAACCAGCAGCAGAGCTGAATCCTCTGTTCCCCCCAGCTGCATGGGGTCAAACGGCACACATGTGTGTATGGGCTCAGACACACACAAAGTGCACACACAGCACTTTGAAAACGCAGCGTGGGGTTTGCTGTTACAGGCTTACCTATAAAATCTACAAAGAGCTGCAGTCACCAGTGCTTCAGGCAGAGCCAATTACCTCTGCCCTATTTAATGAATAATATCTGCCTTAAGTGTTTGAGGTTTATTGTCATATTATCACAAATGTATTACAGACATATTTCATAGTCAGACTAGATGGAGTAAGCAATTTCCAGGACTTAATCTTGACTTGACAGAAACGTCTTGATAAATCTGTTTTTGCTTTTCTTTCTTCATCAGCATTCTTGTCTGCTGGACCAATTGGGCAAAAGGCCAAAGGAGATGGTAAATATGTGTTTTTTTGCCTTAGCAGACAGTTACACAGGGTTTCTAAAAAGTAAACAGCGGCAATTTGCCAGGGGTGAAAGACCATGAAAGCTATTAATGAGTCCATGAGGGTGTGTTGTGATTGAAATGTAACACCCAAATTCATCACTACACCTCACCTCACTTCAATGTAGCATCAACGCTTAACCTTATGATTGATATCTAAGATAATATGATAGCTTAAGGATACCTAACCTCAAAATGTAACAAGTTTGAATCCTTGAATATCTTGTCATAAAGTTTAAAAGTCACTTGGAAATCCTTGACTTTGATGTCCAAGTGAGTTTGGAGGCTCTGGGATCAGCGTGCCTTTCCCTTTTCTTTCCTGCTCCTCAGTGGGAGAGAGCATCCAGGAGAGGGCTGCTGCTGCAGCGTTACACAGGAGGCTGATCCGCAACCGCAGGAACATCAGCTGGTACAAACAGCACTCTGACTTCTGGGGCTGGTACAAGTACTTCACTGACAATGGCAACCAGGAGGCAGTGAGTGAACACACACCCACCCACAATAAACTCTATTATCACTTGACATTTTTAACATTTGGTGTTTTTATGAAATTCTTAAGGTGATACGCCACCTAAAGTCTGTGTTTTTAGTATCACACATCACCACTCTTCCCTTGTAGGCTTGAAAAGTAACTCTTTCCGATATCAGAGAGGTCACAATAGATTTCTGATCCTAAGTTTTAAAGTTGCGATTTATAGAAATGATGGGTCAAATTATATGTCGAATGAGAGAATCACAGGTAATAATCATCAGACTCTGCTGTTCCATTACATTTAGCTCTATCAATTTTAGCAATTTGGCATTTTTAAGCTGATTGTTTTGGTTTTTTACAACGCACAACTAGTGTCGTTTTTCGACACAGCTGGCAGCAGCTTTGTGCCACAAAGGCTTTGAATCAGCTTTAAATCCATTTCCCCACCTGTGCTTTCAGTATGTTCAAAACAATCATCCACATAATGATATGTATGGTAAATAAACTGAGCATTATGGCCATCCAGTGGAATGCTTGCGGAAGGATTGCTTTGATAGGTTTGTACTGATGTTTCCATACTTTTTCCACTATGAAGAGAGACATTTAAAAGCCAAAAAGAATTTGGGTATAACTTCAAAGTCTGTTCTTTGTTATTGCCTAAAATGTGTCCACAGTGGTAGCTAAATCAACTCCCCAGTAAAGCATACCTCTCATCCCCTCTCAGGTTCAGGAGATGGACCGTATCTACCTTGCCTACCTCCAGAACAAAAACCGTGCTGAGGGACGTCGCTCCTACAAGGCCTACCTGCGCCACCTGGGGGACATCTACAAGTCCTGTGCCGATTCTGATGACCCTAACTGTGTGGCTTCCTACACCAGCAGGCCCAAACCTAAACCTGAACCTCCTAAACCTGCACCAGTAAAAACTTGTGATCCGACCAAGGATGCTTACTGCCTGTATGCTGCTTTGGTCCAGGGCAAGAGCCCCTACCTGCCCCTGGTGCTCCCAGTTGCCACCCCTGCCCCAGCACCAGTCAAGGCCCCAGCTCCTCTGTATGTCCGCTCTGCTGCCCCAGCAAAGGATCCACAGTCTGGATATTACTACTACGCTCCATCCGCAACACCTTTCCTTTCCAAGGTAGGCCTGGCAGTGTTGGTCATCGTACATCACTCCAGGTTACTGACAAATATAATATTTGGTACATAGCATGCCAAGAAATGCAATTCTTAGCAATTTGAATGCAAATCACATTATATTCATTATTTGGCTGTTAAATTGATCAAGTGTTTCTCAAAACCAGTGCCCCCTTGTGGTAGTTCTGAAGGAGACGCAGTGGCAGTATCCCTCTTCCAATTGATTCAATACTGAGAATGAAGGGCATAACAACACCCTACTGTACATGTTTTCACCTGGATTGTCCTGGATATATTTTTCCACAAAAATCCAAAATGTATAAATTGAAAGATAATATGGCATAAAAATCCATATACTGTAAGATGCAGCACTACACTCTCTAACTTGACACAATTGTATCACATCTGCCTCTATTTTTCACGCTTCAGGAGCAGAAGGCTGAGCTGTTGCGTATCTGCTCTGCTGATGATGTGGAATGTCTGCAGTACCATCTGAGAGCTGCCTTTGGGTACACACCTTCCGCCGGGCCCCTGCCTTCCTACGCCCACCTCGGTTGTGATCCCAAGAAAGACCCCACCTGCAAACCCAAACTGGTGCAGAAAGCCCCCTCTGGTCTCTACCTGCAGTACCCTGGCTGTGATCCACTCAGGGATCCCTTCTGTGCCTATGCTGCCTCCCTTGCAGTACGTTTCATGTATACATAGGAGGATAGATTTACTAACTAGGTCTTATAGATTTTAGTGTGTGCTTTCTGTTTTTTTATGATGGAAGTTGTTTTGTCTGTCCCTCCAGGCGCCCCGTGCCCCTAACCCCCCTGCACCTGCTGGGCCTGGATCCTGCAACCCTCTTTTTGAAGACGGCTGTAACCCTCTTACTGCCACCAAATTTGCCACTCCCCCAGAGGCGTACAATACCGAGGAGACAGATGAGGCTGCTGCCATTCGTGCTGCCCCTCCTCCTACTGAGCAGAACAACGACCCCTATGCCATGTTCAGGAATCCTTATGCTCAAGCTAATAGGGTTACTGATCCTTACGCTATGTACCGCCAGGCCAGTGCCCAGCTTCTCCTCCAGCTGCTGACCCATATGCCATGCTCCGCCGATACATGACCCAAGCTCAAGTTAATGACCCATACGCTCCACGCATGGAGGCTGCTCCAGAGTCTGACCCCAATGATCCTTTCTCTGCAATCCGCGAGGCTGCTGCTGCCATGCATCGCCGCGGTCCTCCCACACCAAGGCAGCAGTACCCTTTTTCTGGTTCCAATTATGAAGAACCTGCTCAGGAGGAGCGCCACCCTCTGGGACCCCCAGGTAAAACCAAGGAGGGCTATGACTGCTTCATCGGCTACGACCGTGAATGCTTCCCTGTGAAGCCTGAGAAGCCTCGTTCTGGGGTTCATCGCCACATCCCCTACCCTGCTGAGGCCTATGAGCCCCACCTGAATGCTGACGGCACAAGAAACGGAGTTCTGGAGCCTGCCAACCCACACTGTGACCCCGAATATGATCCTGACTGCCGCCTACGTCGATACAAGCCTGAGCAGGCCCATGCCGAGGCCCAGCCCGAACATCACACCGAGGAGGACCATGGCCAGGGGGCAGCAGAGAGCGAACAGCAGCCAGAGCAGCAGGAGCAGGATCAGTACGAGGCAGAGCCGTACCAGAGTGGCCAGGAGGAGCCTCACATGTCCTACCAGCCACTCTCACAGGGTATGCCCAGCCTGCAGGACATACTGAGGCGCTACGGAGACCAGTACCCTGAGCAGGATGATCACAGAGCTTATGCAGATGACTACCGCAAGAAATAAATATGCAAACGCACTCATGCATGCAGATGGACATGAATACACAGTCCCGTGCGTTCTTGTAGCTTAGCCCATGACTGCCTTGTGCAGTGCACAACCAGTCCAAACTGGACCAGATATGGGACACATGAGAAGTTGATGGACCCAATGAGCGAGTACATGCACGAACATCCACACATAGCCTCCAGCTGTAGGAGCATGCTCAGAAAGCTGAATGTGTTCCAGCAATGTTTTCATCTCTTTAGCTGCTTCAGATCTGTTGCTTTGGCCTGTTGCTTTCCAGCTTCAAACCTCCTCAATCCACTCAAATGTGTAATGACGCTTGACGCTTCGCTTCACTTCTGTATCTATGCATCTCACATTTTTTACAATTTGTTTGTTGCTTTTTGTCAGTGATAGATTATGTAAAGTTTTTTTTTCATTTTGAATGTTCTAATAAAAAGCTCTAGAAAGCTGTTTTTGCATCATTTACTCAATCTTGACATTTGACTCAACTTGATGACTTGACCATAATTGTCCACTGATATGACATGTTACAACTGACTTACAATACTTAAAACAAATTTTGTTTGCATGCAACTGTGGCATGAGACGGATTGAATGACATCTAATATGGGTCTAAGCCAAAAAATGTCAAATTCTACAGCAGCTAATGCCATATTTTCATTAGCTCCTCCCTGCTTGCTAAATGCCAGTGTCTTTTAAACTCCACACCTCCAGTTTGTATTGCAGTATTTCTGCTACAAATTTGAAGTTCTCAAACGCCAGCTTAAAACTATTTTTAATGAAGCTTGAAGCTGAAAATAATGTGTTCTCACTTGATGAGGCTTCCTGCAGAGCAACATAAGAAAACATACCATTGTTTTCACAGGCAGAGTAGCACTCCCCCTTACTAGTAACCTGATGCATGTGTAAATGTAAAAAAAGATATATATATTTTTTTTTTTGCAGAAACAGGCTTCTGCAAAATGTTCGGTCATATCACTGCAAAAAATATACAACATACAAGTTCACCAAAAAGCACCAAAACAGTGTTGATGACATCCCTTTTGTCACGCAGAAAATGAGTTTTTGACACTACAATGATACATACATACAAGACTTTAATAAAAACAAAATTTAAAAAAACTTTGATTCATTAGTTGAAAAATGCCAAAAGTGTCTGAACAAGGTATTCAAACAGGATGAATGTTTGGATCCCTTCTCCATTCAAGGTTTCCCATTGTGATGTCAGAAATGAAGTCGATTTTTAGGTTGGCATGTCAGCCAAGTCAAACAACACCTGAACTTCCACTGATGACTCCACAGATTGTTTGTGAAAGGGATTTCTCTGCCCCTCTGCTCTTGTCTTGCCCTCATCTGACTTCATGTGTTGAGTTGATGACTGAGTTGCTAATTAGGGCCCGAGCAACGAGTTGCGTGGGCCCAACGGGGCCATGCAACGAGTTGCAAGGACCCTCTTGTTTTCGGTCTGTTTATTATTATTATTATTATTATTATTATTATTATTATTTTTTTTTCTTCTTTTTCCGCCTCTTAGATCGGCTTTTTGAGGGCCTTAACATGCGTGAAAACTTACCAAAATTTGCAGACGCGTCAGGCACGGCGAAAAATTTAATAATTTAGGGGTCTTGAGCATGGGCGTGGTAAAATGCCCTCGGTAGCGCCACCTACATTTTTAAACGGAACAGCCCCTCAAGCCCGTTGCGCCTAAAAATCTGAAAATCTGCACACATATGTAACATCCCATGACGCACCAAAAAGTCTCTTGGAGCCATATTCTAAACCCAACAGAAAGTATTTTTATTTTGACCGGAAGGTGAAAAAATTGTGTGTTTTTGGCCATTTCCAGGGGTCGCTTGAACGCGAACTAGTCCTAGACGCATTATCCGATTGACTTCAAAACTTAATAGTATGTTCTTAAGACATGGACGATGTTAAATTGCGGCAGATTTTGAGTTTTTGTTGAAGGGCGTGGAAGTTATGGCCCCTCAAAGTTCGATTACTCGCCACGAAACAGGAAGTTGCTTTATTTTTGCTATATTTCGGCCATACTTTGTCCAAACTGCATCAAACTTTACAGGATTGTTAATGGTACCTATCTGCACACATCCATATGTCAATATTCATACAATTGTTGTAGCGCCACCTATTTATAGCAGGAAATGACATATTTTATAGTGTGATGTCCAGTTTCTAGACGGGTGACCAGATTCACTTCAAATGTTGTCAGCCCCTCCTTGACAATTTTTGGAAGAAGTCCTCCGAAAATTGTGAGTTTTGGTCGAAGCGTGTGCCGGTTCTGGCCCGTCAAAGTTCGGAAACCCAACTTCCTGTTTGAAACCTCAGATTTTGGGGTAACTTCCTGTTGCGACTCTCTACTTTATCCTACAGATGGAGCCATTGTATTACTCTTTGATGGGTTTTTGGAAGGGGGTCTCTGTGTGTGTGTGTCTGTGTGTGTGTGTTTGAGGGGGGAGGGGAAGAGGAGTTGATTGAGTCTGTGAGAAGCTAACACAGGGAGGTTACAGTCAAGAGAGCCATGAGCTGTCACAGATGATGAGTTCTGAAAAATATTATCACAGAAAATAATTAGCATAAAAGCTTTTATTTTAAATTTGTTGCAACAAATTCAGGTTTCTTACAGCATTTTCCTTATTGAAAACTAAATTCTACCTGAAATGTATCAATAAAAATCTTCTTTTGCAGTTAATGTCACCAGTTTATAGTTTAGTTTTAATAGCATTCCCTGTCACTGATGTGCCTTTAATTATCGGTTCTATCAGGGATCATTTATGTGTTTATCTTACGGGGGTGAGCCACCTCACAGGTTGGTTATATTACCTGTTGACCTCAGCTCAGTGAGCTAAGACAATGTTTAATGCAGTGTTTTTTCTGATATGAAAATGGATATTATTCAGCACATCTAACCTCAGCAGGCCCCTCTTCAGAAACTCATATCTGCAGATGTCAAAGCTGGCTCAAAAAATTAAACTGGCTTCAAATTAATTTTAAGGAATTGTAGGTTATTTTGAATTCATGTAATCTTTCTCCATCACCCTTTCTGTTTCTTTCCATCTCTCTACTCATCTTCTCCCATATGTCTCCCCTTGACCAAAGCTGAGCGTGGATTGATGCTGTCTTTACAGTTTGGTTTTGATCAGTTAGGAAATTTCACACGGGGTCAGCTGATTTTTTCGTGTTACTCAGTGTACGGCGACAGGAAAAGTGCACTAGGTCCACGGGCGTCGAGGTGAACCAGCTGAATATAAGCCACTCAAGTTGACGACAAGTGCATTGAAAAGTAAAAGCTGCTGGCCTTTACCTTTTCTTTGTCAAAGCGCCTGTTCGGCAAGTAGTTAGTAAAGTAATATTTTCAGCCTTGTCCACAGTCTCATAACATGTTTAACAGGAAGCACAGCACGCTGGTTAAGCTCATGGCAAACTGTTACTAACAGCTAAAATGAAAGCTTGTCTGTATGTAGTCTAACTGGTTAGTTTGTCACTAATCTCCAAATTTTGCAAATTGCTATAAACTTCACTCTCTTAAACCAGTAACAGTCTGAGCTGGACTGATAGGGGTCTGTATGGATAAAGATAAAATCCTAATGATACCCATCCCTTACAGCTGGTTAGTGGCTTCGCCCTGACTTTAGGCAGATGAGATATTCACTGTTCAAATAACTTCATTATAAGCCTTGTTTAAGCATAAATGATTTATATATGCACCCAATAACAGAACTTAAAAAAATGCTTTTGCTCAAAGCTCAAAGCTTTTAAACTCAAGTTAAAACTGAGTTTTATCTCCTTTTGGGAGGGGGTATCTCTCTCTGTGTTTGTGTGTGTGTGTGTGTGTGTGTGTTTGTGTTTGTGTTTGAGGGGGGAGGGGAAGAGGAGTTGATTGAGTCTGTGAGAAGCTGCCACAGGGAGGTTACAGTCAAGAGAGCCAAGAGCTGTCACAGATGATGAGCTCTGAAAAATATTATCACAGAAAATAATTAGCGTAAAAGCTTTTATTTAAAATTTTTACATCTCGGAAGTGTGAACTGTTACGCCAGCGTGTGCCCTGCGACCTGCGTTGACCCCCGCGGTTGCCGGGTCCCGCGGTCGCCGCTCCCCCGACGGGCGCCGGGTGCGAGGGCCCGTTCAACGCTGCTCGCAGCTTTAATTATTATTATTATTTTTTTTTTTTCTTCTTTTTCCGCCTCTTTGATCGCCTTTTTGAGGGCCTTAACATGCGTCAAAACTCCTGAAAATTTGCAGACGCGTCAGGCACGGCGAAAAATTTAATAATTTAGGGGTCTTGAGCATGGGTGTGGCAAAATGGCCTCGGTAGCGCCACCTACATTTTTAAACGGAACAGCCCCTCAAGCCCGTTGCGCCTAAAAATCTGAAAATCTGCACACATATGTAACATCCCATGACGCACCAAAAAGTCTCTTGGAGCCATATTCTAAACCCAACAGAAAGTATTTTTATTTTGACCGGAAGGTGAAAAAATTGTGTGTTTTTGGCCATTTCCAGGGGTCGCTTGAACGCGAACTCCTAGACGCATTATCCGATTGACTTCAAAATTTGATAATTTGTTCTTAAGACATAGACGAAGTTAAATTGCAAAAGTTTCGGACTTTTCATTGAAGGGCGTGGAAGTTATGGCCCCTGAAAGTTCGATCACTCTCGCCACAAAACAGGAAGTTGCTTTAAATTTGCTATATTTCGGCCATACTTTGTCCAAACTGCATCAAACTTTACAGGATTGTTAATGGTACCTATCTGCACACATCCATATGTCAATATTCATACAATTGTTGTAGCACCACCTATTTATAGCAGGAAATGACATATTTTATAGTGTGATGTCCAGTTTCTAGACGGGTGACCAGATTCACTTCAAATGTTGTCAGGACAGACTTAAGGATTTTTGGAAGACTGGCTCCGAAAATTGTGAGTTTGGTCGAAAGCGTGTGCCGGTTCTGGCCCGTCAAAGTTCGGAAACCCAACTTCCTGTTTGAAACCTCAGATTTTGGGGTAACTTCCTGTTGCGACTCTCTACTTTATCCTACAGATGGAGCCATTGTATTACTCTTTGATGGGTTTTTGGAAGGGGGTCTCTGTGTGTGTGTGTGTCTGTGTGTGTCTGAGGGGGAGGGGAAGAGGAGTTGATTGTGTCTGTGAGAAGCTGCCACAGAGAGGTTACAGTCAGGAGAGCCAAGAGCTGTCACAGATGATGAGCTCTGAAAAAATATTATCACAGAAAATAATTAGCATAAAAGCTTTTATTTTAAATTTTTACATCTGGGAAGTGTGAACTGTTACGCCAGCGTGTGCCCTGCGACCTGCGTTGACCCCGCGGTTGCCGGGGTCCCGCGGTCGCCACTCCCGACGGCGCCGGGTGCGAGGGCCCGTTCAACGCTGCTCGCAGCTTTAATTATTATTATTATTATTATTATTATTATTCTTCTTTTTTTTCCTTAGGCTTTTTGAGGGCCTTAACATGCGTGAAAACTTACCAAAATTTGCAGACGCGTCAGGCACGGCGAAAAATTTAATAATTTAGGGGTCTTGAGCATGGGCGTGGTAAAATGCCCTCGGTAGCGCCACCTACATTTTTAAACGGAACAGCCCCTCAAGCCCGTTGCGCCTAAAAATCTGAAAATCTGCACACATATGTAACATCCCATGACGCACCAAAAGTCTCTTGGAGCCATATTCTAAACCCAACAGAAAGTATTTTTATTTTGACCGGAAGGTGAAAAAATTGTGTGTTTTTGGCCATTTCCAGGGGTCGCTTGAACGCGAACTAGTCCTAGACGCATTATCCCATTGACTTCAAAACTTAATAGTATGTTTTAAGACATAGACGATGTTAAATTGCGGCAGATTTTGAGTTTTTGTTGAAGGGCGTGGAAGTTATGGCCCCTCAAAGTTCGATTACTCTCGCCACGAAACAGGAAGTTGCTTTATTTTTGCTATATTTCGGCCATACTTTGTCCAAACTGCATCAAACTTTACAGGATTGTTAATGGTACCTATCTGCACACATCCATATGTCAATATTCATACAATTGTTGTAGCGCCACCTATTTATAGCAGGAAATGACATATTTTATAGTGTGATGTCCAGTTTCTAGACGGGTGACCAGATTCACTTCAAATGTTGTCAGCCCCTCCTTGACAATTTTTGGAAGACTGGCTCCGAAAATTGTGAGTTTGGGTCGAAGCGTGTGCCGGTTCTGGCCCGTCAAAGTTCGGAAACCCAACTTCCTGTTTGAAACCTCAGATTTTGGGGTAACTTCCTGTTGCGACTCTCTACTTTATCCTACAGATGGAGCCATTGTATTACTCTTTGATGGGTTTTTGGAAGGGGTCTCTGTGTGTGTGTGTCTGTGTGTGTGTGTTTGAGGGGGGAGGGGAAGAGGAGTTGATTGAGTCTGTGAGAAGCTGCCACAGGGAGGTTACAGTCAAGAGAGCCATGAGCTGTCACAGATGATGAGCTCTGAAAAATATTATCACAGAAAATAATTAGCATAAAAGCTTTTATTTTAAATTTGTTGCAACAAATTCAGGTTTCTTACAGCATTTTCCTTATTGAAAACTAAATTCTACCTGAAATGTATCAATAAAAATCTTCTTTTGCAGTTAATGTCACCAGTTTATAGTTTAGTTTTAATAGCATTCCCTGTCACTGATGTGCCTTTAATTATCGGTTCTATCAGGGATCATTTATGTGTTTATCTTACGGGGTGAGCCACCTCACAGGTTGGTTATATTACCTGTTGACCTCAGCTCAGTGAGCTAAGACAATGTTTAATGCAGTGTTTTTTTCTGATATGAAAATGGATATTATTCAGCACATCTAACCTCAGCAGGCCCCTCTTCAGAAACTCATATCTGCAGATGTCAAAGCTGGCTCAAAAAATTAAACTGGCTTCAAATTAATTTGAAGGAATTGTAGGTTATTTTGAATTCATGTAATCTTACCATATGTCTCCCCTTGACCAAAGTCTTTACAGTTTGGTTTTGATCAGTTAGGAAATTTCACGGGGTCGGCTGATTTTTTCATGTTACACAGTGTACGGCGACAGGAAAAGTGCACTCTACATCCACCGGCGTCGAGGTGAACCAGCTGAATATAAAGCCACTCAAGTTGACGACAAGTGCATTGAAAAGTAAAAGCTGCTGGCCTTTACCTTTTCTTTGTAAAGCGCCTGTTCGCCAGTAGTTAGTAAAGTAATATTTTCAGCGTTGTCCACAGTCTCATGACATGTTTAACAGAAGCACAGCACGCTGGTTAAGCTCATGGCAAACTGTTACTAACAGCTAAAATGAAAGCTTGTCTGTATGTAGTCTAACTGGTTAGTTTGTCACTAATCTCCAAATTTTGCAAATTGCTATAAACTTCACTCTCTTAAACCAGTAACAGTCTGAGCTGGACTGATAGGGGTCTGTATGGATAAAGATAAAATCCTAATGATACCCATCCCTACAGCTGGTTAGTGCTTCGCCCTGACTTTAGGCAGATGAGATATTCACTGTTCAAATAACTTCATTATAAGCCTTGTTTAAGCATAAATGATTTATATATGCACCCAATAACAGAACTTAAAAAAATGCTTTTGCTCAAAGCTCAAAGCTTGTAAACTCAAGTTAAAACTGAGTTTTATCTCCTTTTGGGAGGGGTATCTGTGTGTGTGTGTGTGTGTTGTGTTTGAGGGGGGAGGGGAAGAGGAGTTGATTGAGTCTGTGAGAAGCTGCCACGAGGTTACAGTCAGGAGAGCCAAGAGCTGTCACAGATGATGAGCTCTGAAAAATATTATCACAGAAAATAATTAGCGTAAAAGCTTTTTTTTAAATTTTTTACAACTGTTTCCCTGTTGACCCGAGCGGTCGCCGCTCCCCCGACGGGCGCCGGTGCGAGGGCCCGTTCAACGCTGCTCGCAGCTTTAATTATTATTATTATTATTTTTTTCTTTTTTCCGCCTCTTTGATCGCCTTTTGAGGGCCTTAACATGCGTGAAAACTCCAAAAAATTTGCAGACGCGTCAGGCACGGCGAAAAATTTAATAATTTAGGGGTCTTGAGCATGGGCGTGGTAAAATGCCCTCGGTAGCGCCACCTACATTTTTAAACGGAACAGCCCCTCAAGCCCGTTGCGCCTAAAAATCTGAAAATCTGCACACATATGTAACATCCCATGACGCACCAAAAAGTCTCTTGGAGCCATATTCTAAACCCAACAGAAAGTATTTTTATTTTGACCGGAAGGTGAAAAAATTGTGTGTTTTTGGCCATTTCCAGGGGTCGCTTGAACGCGAACTAGTCCTAGACGCATTATCCGATTGACTTCAAAATTTGATAATTTGTTCTTAAGACATAGACGAAGTTAAATTGCAAAAGTTTCGGACTTTTCATTGAAGGGCGTGGAAGTTATGGCCCCTGAAAGTTCGATCACTCGCCACAAAACAGGAAGTTGCTTTAAATTTGCTATATTTCGGCCATACTTTGTCCAAACTGCATCAAACTTTACAGGATTGTTAATGGTACCTATCTGCACACATCCATATGTCAATATTCATACAATTGTTGTAGCACCACCTATTTATAGCAGGAAATGACATATTTTATGGTGTGATGTCCAGTTTCTAGACGGGTGACCAGATTCACTTCAAATGTTGTCAGGACAGACTTAAGGATTTTTGGAAGACTGGCTCCGAAAATTGTGAGTTTTGGTCGAAGCGTGTGCCTGTTCTGGCCTGTCAAAGTTCGGAAACCCAATTTGTCTCAGAAAGGTCAGATTTTGGGGTAACTTCCTGGTGCAACTCTCTACTTTATCCTATAGATGGAGCCATTGTATTACTCTTTGATGGATTTTTGGAAGGGGTCTCTGTGTGTGTGTGTGTGTGTGTGTGTGTGTGTGTGTGTGTGTTTGTGTTTGTGTTTGAGGGGAGGGGAAGAGGAGTTGATTGAGTCTGTGAGAAGCTGCCACAGAGGTTACAGTCAGGAGAGCCAAGAGCTGTCACAGATGATGAGCTCTGAAAAATATTATGACAGAAAATAATTAGCATAAAAGCTTTTATTTAAAACTTTTACATCTCGGAAGTGTGAACTGTTATGCCAGCGTGTGCCCTGCGACCTGCGTTGACCCCGCGGTTGCCGGGGCCCGCGTTGCCACTCCCCGACGGGCGCCGGGTGCGAGGGCCCGTTCAACGCTGCTCGCAGCTTTAATTAGGGCCCGAGCAACGAGTTGCGTGGGCCAACGGGGCCATGCAACGAGTTGCAAGGACCATTATTATTATTATTAGGGCCCGAGCAACGAGTTGCGTGTGCAACGAGTTGCAAGGACCCTCTTGTTTTCGGTCTGTTTATTATTATTATTATTATTATTAGGGCCGAGCAACGAGTTGCAACGGGGCCATGCAACGAGTTGCAAGGACCCTCTTGTTTTCGTTCGGTTTATTATTATTATTATTATTATTATTTTTTTTCTTCTTTTCCGCCTCTTTGATTGCCTTTTTGAAGGCTTAACATGCGTCAAAACTCCTGAAAATTTGCAGACGCGTCAGGCACGGCGAAAAATTTAAGAATTTAGGGGTCTTGAGCATGGGTGTGGCAAAATGGCCTCGGTAGCGCCACCTACATTTTTAACGGAACAGCCCTCAAGCCCGTTGCGCCTAAAAATCTGAAAATCTGCACACATATGTAACATCCCATGACGCACCAAAAAAGTCTCTTGGAGCCATATTCTAAACCCAACAGAAAGTATTTTTATTTTGACCGGAAGGTGAAAAAATTGTGTGCTTTTGGCCATTTCCAGGGGTCGCTTGAACGCGAACTAGTCCTAGACGCATTATCCGATTGACTTCAAAATTTGATAATTTGTTCTTAAGACATAGACGAAGTTAAATTGCAAAAGTTTCTGACTTTTCATTGAAGGGCGTGGAAGTTATGGCCCCTCAAAGTTCGATCACTCGCCACAAAACAGGAAGTTGCTTTATATTTGCTATATTTCGGCCATACTTTGTCCAAACTGCATCAAACTTTACAGGATTGTTAATGGTACCTATCTGCACACATCCATATGTCAATATTCATACAATTGTTGTAGCACCACCTATTTATAGCAGGAAATGACATATTTTATAGTGTGATGTCCAGTTTCTAGACGGGTGACCAGATTGACTTCAAATGTTGTCAGCCCCTCCTTGACAATTTTTGGAAGAAGTCCTCCGAAAATTGTGAGTTTTGGTCGAAGCGTGTGCCGGTTGGCCCGTCAAAGTTCGGAAACCCCAACTTCCTGTTTGAAACCTCAGATTTTGGGGTAACTTCCTGTTGCGACTCTCGACTTTATCCTATAGATGGAGCCATTGTATTACTCTTTGATGGGTTTTTGGAAGGGGGTCTCTGTGTGTGTGTGTGTGTGTGTGTGTGTGTGTGTGTGTGTGTGTGTCTGAGGGGGGAGGGGAAGAGGAGTTGATTGAGTCTGTGAGAAGCTGCCACAGGGAGGTTACAGTCAAGAGAGCCAAGAGCTGTCACAGATGATGAGCTCTGAAAAATATTATCACAGAAAATAATTAGCATAAAAGCTTTTATTTTAAATTTGTTGCAACAAATTCAGGTTTCTTACACTGTTTCCTTATTGAAAACTAAATTCTACCTGAAATGTATCAATAAAAATCTTCTTTTGCAGTTAATGTCACCAGTTTATAGTTTAGTTTTAAATAGCATTCCCTGTCACTGATGTGCCTTTAATTATCGGTTCTATCAGGGATCATTTATGTGTTTATCTTACGGGGGTGAGCCACCTCACAGGTTGGTTATATTACCTGTTGACCTCAGCTCAGTGAGCTAAGACAATGTTTAATGCAGTGTTTTTTCTGATATGAAAATGGATATTATTCAGCACATCTAACCTCAGCAGGCCCCTCTTCAGAAACTCATATCTGCAGATGTCAAAGCTGGCTCAAAAAATTAAACTGGCTTCAAATTAATTTGAAGGAATTGTAGGTTATTTTGAATTCATGTAATCTTACCATATGTCTCCCCTTGACCAAAGCTGAGCGTGGATTGATGCTGTCTTTACAGTTTGGTTTTGATCAGTTAGGAAATTTCACAAGGGGTCAGCTGATTTTTTCGTGTTACTCAGTGTACGGCAACAGGAAAAGTGCATGTCTACATCCACCGGCGTCGAGGTGAACCAGCTGAATATAAGCCACTCAAGTTGACGACAAGTGCATTGAAAAGTAAAAGCTGCTGGCCTTTACCTTTTCTTTGTCAAAGCGCCTGTTCAGCCAGTAGTTAGTAAAGTAATATTTTCAGCGTTGTCCACAGTCTCATGACATGTTTAACAGGAAGCACAGCACGCTGGTTAAGCTCATGGCAAACTGTTACTAACAGCTAAAATGAAAGCTTGTCTGTATGTAGTCTAACTGGTTAGTTTGTCACTAATCTCCAAATTTTGCAAATTGCTATAAACTTCACTCTCTTAAACCAGTAACAGTCTGAGCTGGACTGATAGGGGTCTGTATGGATAAAGATAAAATCCGAATGATACCCATCCCTACAGCTGGTTAGTGGCTTCGCCCTGACTTTAGGCAGCTGAGATATTCACTGTTCAAATAACTTCATTATAAGCCTTGTTTAAGCATAAATGATTTATATATGCACCCAATAACAGAACTTAAAAAAAATGCTTTTGCTCAAAGCTCAAAGCTTTTAAACTCAAGTTAAAACTGAGTTTTATCTCCTTTTGGGAGGGGGTATCTCTCTCTGTGTTTGTGTGTGTGTGTGTGTGTGTGTGTGTGTGTTTGTGTTTGTGTTTGAGGGGGGAGGGGAAGAGGAGTTGATTGAGTCTGTGAGAAGCTGCCACAGAGAGGTTACAGTCAGGAGAGCCAAGAGCTGTCACAGATGATGAGCTCTGAAAAATATTATCACAGAAAATAATTAGCGTAAAAGCTTTTATTTTAAATTTTTACATCTCGGAAGTGTGAACTGTTACGCCAGCGTGTGCCCTGCGACCTGC
>NW_026116941.1:0-18737 GCF_001640805.2 Lates calcarifer
CCTCTTAGATCGGCTTTTTGAGGGCCTTAACATGCGTGAAAACTTACCAAAATTTGCAGACGCGTCAGGCACGGCGAAAAATTTAATAATTTAGGTCTTGAGCATGGGCGTGGTAAAATGCCCTCGGTAGCGCCACCTACATTTTTAACGGAACAGCCCCTCAAGCCCGTTGCGCCTAAAAATCTGAAAATCTGCACACATATGTAACATCCCATGACGCACCAAAAAGTCTCTTGGAGCCATATTCTAAACCCAACAGAAAGTATTTTATTTGACCGGAAGGTGAAAAAATTGTGTGTTTTGGCCATTTCCAGGGGTCGCTTGAACGCGAACTAGTCCTAGACGCATATATCCCATTGACTTCAAAACTTAATAGTATGTTCTTAAGACATAGACGATGTTAAATTGCGGCAGATTTTGAGTTTTTGTTGAAGGGCGTGGAAGTTATGGCCCCTCAAAGTTCGATTACTCGCCACGAAACAGGAAGTTGCTTTATTTTTTGCTATATTTTCGGCCATACTTTGTCCAAACTGCATCAAACTTTACAGATTGTTAATGGTACCTATCTGCACACATCCATATGTCAATATTCATACAATTGTTGTAGCGCCACCTATTTATAGCAGGAAATGACATATTTTATAGTGTGATTGGTCCAGTTTCTAGACGGGTGACCAGATTCACTTCAAATGTTGTCGCCCTCCTTGACAATTTTTGGAAGACTGCTCCGAAAATTGTGAGTTTTGGGTCGAAGCGTGTGCGTTCTGGCCCGTCAAAGTTCGGAAACCCAACTTCCTGTTTGAAACCTCAGATTTTGGGGTAACTTCCTGTTGCGACTCTCTACTTTATCCTACAGATGGAGCCATTGTATTACTCTTTGATGGGTTTTTGGAAGGGGGTCTCTGTGTGTGTGTGTCTGTGTGTGTGTGTTTGAGGGGGGAGGGGAAGAGGAGTTGATTGAGTTCTGTGGAGAAGCTGCCACAGGGAGGTTACAGTCAAGAGAGCCATGAGCTGTCACAGATGATGAGCTCTGAAAAATATTATCACAGAAAATAATTAGCATAAAAGCTTTTATTTTAAATTTGTTGCAACAAATTCAGGTTTCTTACAGCATTTTTCCTTATTGAAAACTAAATTCTACCTGAAATGTATCAATAAAAATCTTCTTTTGCAGTTAATGTCACCAGTTTATAGTTTAGTTTTAATAGCATTCCCTGTCACTGATGTGCCTTTAATTATCGGTTCTATCAGGGATCATTTATGTGTTTATCTTACGGGGTGAGCCACCTCACAGGTTGGTTATATTACCTGTTGACCTCAGCTCAGTGAGCTAAGACAATGTTTAATGCAGTGTTTTTTCTGATATGAAAATGGATATTATTCAGCACATCTAACCTCAGCAGGCCCCTCTTCAGAAACTCATATCTGCAGATGTCAAAGCTGGCTCAAAAAATTAAACTGGCTTCAAATTAATTTGAAGGAATTGTAGGTTATTTTGAATTCATGTAATCTTACCATATGTCTCCCCTTGACCAAAGTCTTTACAGTTTGGTTTTGATCAGTTAGGAAATTTCACAAGGGGTCGGCTGATATTTTCATGTTACACAGTGTACGGCGACAGGAAAAGTGCACGTCTACATCCACCGGCGTCGAGGTGAACCAGCTGAATATAAGCCACTCAAGTTGACGACAAGTGCATTGAAAAGTAAAAGCTGCTGGCCTTTACCTTTTCTTTGTAAAAGCGCCTGTTCGGCCAGTAGTTAGTAAAGTAATATTTTCAGCGTTGTCCACAGTCTCATGACATGTTTAACACGAAGCACAGCACGCTGGTTAAGCTCATGGCAAACTGTTACTAACAGCTAAAATGAAAGCTTGTCTGTATGTGGTCTAACTGGTTAGTTTGTCACTAATCTCCAAATTTTGCAAATTGCTATAAACTTCACTCTCTTAAACCAGTAACAGTCTGAGCTGGACTGATAGGGGTCTGTATGGATAAAGATAAAATCCTAATGATACCCATCCCTACAGCTGGTTAGTGGCTTCGCCCTGACTTTAGGCAGATGAGATATTCACTGTTCAAATAACTTCATTATAACCCTTGTTTAAGCATAAATGATTTATATATGCACCCAATAACAGAACTTGCAAAAAAATGCTTTTGCTCAAAGCTCAAAGCTTGTAAACTCAAGTTAAAACTGAGTTTTATCTCCTTTTGGGAGGGGGTATCTGTGTGTGTGTGTGTGTTTGTGTTTGAGGGGGGAGGGGAAGAGGAGTTGATTGAGTCTGTGAGAAGCTGCCACAGAGAGGTTACAGTCAGGAGAGCCAAGAGCTGTCACAGATGATGAGCTCTGAAAAATATTATCACAGAAAATAATTAGCGTAAAAGCTTTTATTTAAAATTTTTACATCTCGGAAGTGTGAACTGTTACGCCAGCGTGTGCCCTGCGACCTGCGTTGACCCCGCGGTTGCCGGGGTCCCGCGGTCGCCGCTCCCCCGACGGGCGCCGGGTGCGAGGGCCCGTTCAACGCTGCTCGCAGCTTTAATTATTATTATTATTATTTTTTTTCTTCTTTTTCCGCCTCTTTGATCGCCTTCTTGAGGGCCTTAACATGCGTGAAAACTTACCAAAATTTGCAGACGCGTCAGGCACGGCGAAAAATTTAATAATTTAGGGGTCTTGAGCATGGGCGTGGTAAAATGCCCTCGGTAGCGCCACCTACATTTTTAAACGGAACAGCCCCTCAAGCCCGTTGCGCCTAAAAATCTGAAAATCTGCACACATATGTAACATCCCATGACGCACCAAAAAGTCTCTTGGAGCCATATTCTAAACCCAACAGAAAGTATTTTTATTTTGACCGGAAGGTGAAAAAATTGTGTGTTTTTGGCCATTTCCAGGGGTCGCTTGAACGCGAACTAGTCCTAGACGCATTATCCGATTGACTTCAAAATTTGATAATTTGTTCTTAAGACATAGACGAAGTTAAATTGCAAAAGTTTCGGACTTTTCATTGAAGGGCGTGGAAGTTATGGCCCCTGAAAGTTCGATCACTCGCCACAAAACAGGAAGTTGCTTTAAATTTGCTATATTTCGGCCATACTTTGTCCAAACTGCATCAAACTTTACAGGATTGTTAATGGTACCTATCTGCACACATCCATATGTCAATATTCATACAATTGTTGTAGCACCACCTATTTATAGCAGGAAATGACATATTTTATGGTGTGATGTCCAGTTTCTAGACGGGTGACCAGATTCACTTCAAATGTTGTCAGGACAGACTTAAGGATTTTTGGAAGACTGGCTCCGAAAATTGTGAGTTTTGGTCGAAGCGTGTGCCTGTTCTGGCCTGTCAAAGTTCGGAAACCCAATTTTGTCTCAGAAAGGTCAGATTTTGGGGTAACTTCCTGGTGCAACTCTCTACTTTATCCTATAGATGGAGCCATTGTATTACTCTTTGATGGATTTTTGGAAGGGGGTCTCTGTGTGTGTGTGTGTGTGTGTGTGTGTGTGTGTGTGTGTGTGTGTTTGTGTTTGTGTTTGAGGGGGGAGGGGAAGAGGAGTTGATTGAGTCTGTGAGAAGCTGCCACAGGGAGGTTACAGTCAGGAGAGCCAAGAGCTGTCACAGATGATGAGCTCTGAAAAATATTATGACAGAAAATAATTAGCATAAAAGCTTTTATTTAAAACTTTTACATCTCGGAAGTGTGAACTGTTATGCCAGCGTGTGCCCTGCGACCTGCGTTGACCCCGCGGTTGCCGGGGTCCCGCGGTTGCCACTCCCCCGACGGGCGCCGGGTGCGAGGGCCCGTTCAACGCTGCTCGCAGCTTTAATTAGGGCCCGAGCAACGAGTTGCGTGGGCCCAACGGGGCCATGCAACGAGTTGCAAGGACCCTCTTGTTTTCGTTCGGTTTATTATTATTATTAGGGCCCGAGCAACGAGTTGCGTGGGCCCAACGGGGCCATGCAACGAGTTGCAAGGACCCTCTTGTTTTCGGTCTGTTTATTATTATTATTATTATTATTAGGGCCCGAGCAACGAGTTGCGTGGGCCCAACGGGGCCATGCAACGAGTTGCAAGGACCCTCTTGTTTTCGTTCGGTTTATTATTATTATTATTATTATTATTTTTTTTCTTCTTTTTCCGCCTCTTTGATTGCCTTTTTGAAGGCCTTAACATGCGTCAAAACTCCTGAAAATTTGCAGACGCGTCAGGCACGGCGAAAAATTTAAGAATTTAGGGGTCTTGAGCATGGGTGTGGCAAAATGGCCTCGGTAGCGCCACCTACATTTTTAACGGAACAGCCCCTCAAGCCCGTTGCGCCTAAAAATCTGAAAATCTGCACACATATGTAACATCCCATGACGCACCAAAAAGTCTCTTGGAGCCATATTCTAAACCCAACAGAAAGTATTTTTATTTTGACCGGAAGGTGAAAAAATTGTGTGCTTTTGGCCATTTCCAGGGGTCGCTTGAACGCGAACTAGTCCTAGACGCATTATCCGATTGACTTCAAAATTTGATAATTTGTTCTTAAGACATAGACGAAGTTAAATTGCAAAAGTTTCTGACTTTTCATTGAAGGGCGTGGAAGTTATGGCCCCTCAAAGTTCGATCACTCGCCACAAAACAGGAAGTTGCTTTATATTTGCTATATTTCGGCCATACTTTGTCCAAACTGCATCAAACTTTACAGGATTGTTAATGGTACCTATCTGCACACATCCATATGTCAATATTCATACAATTGTTGTAGCACCACCTATTTATAGCAGGAAATGACATATTTTATAGTGTGATGTCCAGTTTCTAGACGGGTGACCAGATTGACTTCAAATGTTGTCAGCCCCTCCTTGACAATTTTTGGAAGAAGTCCTCCGAAAATTGTGAGTTTTGGTCGAAGCGTGTGCCGGTTCTGGCCCGTCAAAGTTCGGAAACCCAACTTCCTGTTTGAAACCTCAGATTTTGGGGTAACTTCCTGTTGCGACTCTCGACTTTATCCTATAGATGGAGCCATTGTATTACTCTTTGATGGGTTTTTGGAAGGGGGTCTCTGTGTGTGTGTGTGTGTGTGTGTGTGTGTGTGTGTGTGTGTGTGTGTCTGAGGGGGGAGGGGAAGAGGAGTTGATTGAGTCTGTGAGAAGCTGCCACAGGGAGGTTACAGTCAAGAGAGCCAAGAGCTGTCACAGATGATGAGCTCTGAAAAATATTATCACAGAAAATAATTAGCATAAAAGCTTTTATTTTAAATTTGTTGCAACAAATTCAGGTTTCTTACACTGTTTCCCTTATTGAAAACTAAATTCTACCTGAAATGTATCAATAAAAATCTTCTTTTGCAGTTAATGTCACCAGTTTATAGTTTAGTTTTAATAGCATTCCCTGTCACTGATGTGCCTTTAATTATCGGTTCTATCAGGGATCATTTATGTGTTTATCTTACGGGGGTGAGCCACCTCACAGGTTGGTTATATTACCTGTTGACCTCAGCTCAGTGAGCTAAGACAATGTTTAATGCAGTGTTTTTTCTGATATGAAAATGGATATTATTCAGCACATCTAACCTCAGCAGGCCCCTCTTCAGAAACTCATATCTGCAGATGTCAAAGCTGGCTCAAAAAATTAAACTGGCTTCAAATTAATTTGAAGGAATTGTAGGTTATTTTGAATTCATGTAATCTTACCATATGTCTCCCCTTGACCAAAGCTGAGCGTGGATTGATGCTGTCTTTACAGTTTGGTTTTGATCAGTTAGGAAATTTCACAAGGGGTCAGCTGATTTTTTCGTGTTACTCAGTGTACGGCAACAGGAAAAGTGCATGTCTACATCCACCGGCGTCGAGGTGAACCAGCTGAATATAAGCCACTCAAGTTGACGACAAGTGCATTGAAAAGTAAAAGCTGCTGGCCTTTACCTTTTCTTTGTCAAAGCGCCTGTTCAGCCAGTAGTTAGTAAAGTAATATTTTCAGCGTTGTCCACAGTCTCATGACATGTTTAACAGGAAGCACAGCACGCTGGTTAAGCTCATGGCAAACTGTTACTAACAGCTAAAATGAAAGCTTGTCTGTATGTAGTCTAACTGGTTAGTTTGTCACTAATCTCCAAATTTTGCAAATTGCTATAAACTTCACTCTCTTAAACCAGTAACAGTCTGAGCTGGACTGATAGGGGTCTGTATGGATAAAGATAAAATCCGAATGATACCCATCCCTACAGCTGGTTAGTGGCTTCGCCCTGACTTTAGGCAGCTGAGATATTCACTGTTCAAATAACTTCATTATAAGCCTTGTTTAAGCATAAATGATTTATATATGCACCCAATAACAGAACTTAAAAAAAATGCTTTTTGCTCAAAGCTCAAAGCTTTTAAACTCAAGTTAAAACTGAGTTTTATCTCCTTTTGGGAGGGGGTATCTCTCTCTGTGTTTGTGTGTGTGTGTGTGTGTGTGTGTGTGTGTTTGTGTTTGTGTTTGAGGGGGGAGGGGAAGAGGAGTTGATTGAGTCTGTGAGAAGCTGCCACAGAGAGGTTACAGTCAGGAGAGCCAAGAGCTGTCACAGATGATGAGCTCTGAAAAATATTATCACAGAAAATAATTAGCGTAAAAGCTTTTATTTTAAATTTTTACATCTCGGAAGTGTGAACTGTTACGCCAGCGTGTGCCCTGCGACCTGCGCTGACCCCGCGGTTGCCGGAGTCCCGCGGTCGCCGCTCCCCCGACGGGCGCCGGGTGCGAGGGCCCGTTCAACGCTGCTCGCAGCTTTAATTATTATTATTATTATTTTTTTTCTTCTTTTTCCGCCTCTTAGATCGGCTTTTTGAGGGCCTTAACATGCGTGAAAACTTACCAAAATTTGCAGACGCGTCAGGCACGGCGAAAAATTTAAGAATTTAGGGGTCTTGAGCATGGGCGTGGTAAAATGCCCTCGGTAGCGCCACCTACATTTTTAAACGGAACAGCCCCTCAAGCCCGTTGCGCCTAAAAATCTGAAAATCTGCACACATATGTAACATCCCATGACGCACCAAAAAGTCTCTTGGAGCCATATTCTAAACCCAACAGAAAGTATTTTTATTTTGACCGGAAGGTGAAAAAATTGTGTGTTTTTGGCCATTTCCAGGGGTCGCTTGAACGCGAACTAGTCCTAGACGCATTATCCATTGACTTCAAAACTTAATAGTATGTTCTTAAGACATAGACGATGTTAAATTGCGGCAGATTTTGAGTTTTTGTTGAAGGGCGTGGAAGTTATGGCCCCTCAAAGTTCGATTACTCGCCACGAAACAGGAAGTTGCTTTATTTTTGCTATATTTCGGCCATACTTTGTCCAAACTGCATCAAACTTTACAGGATTGTTAATGGTACCTATCTGCACACATCCATATGTCAATATTCATACAATTGTTGTAGCACCACCTATTTATAGCAGGAAATGACATATTTTATAGTGTGATGTCCAGTTTCTAGACGGGTGACCAGATTCACTTCAAATGTTGTCAGCCCCTCCTTGACAATTTTTGGAAGACTGGCTCCGAAAATTGTGAGTTTGGGTCGAAGCGTGTGCCGGTTCTGGCCCGTCAAAGTTCGGAAACCCAACTTCCTGTTTGAAACCTCAGATTTTGGGGTAACTTCCTGTTGCGACTCTCTACTTTATCCTACAGATGGAGCCATTGTATTACTCTTTGATGGGTTTTTGGAAGGGGGTCTCTGTGTGTGTGTGTCTGTGTGTGTGTGTTTGAGGGGGGAGGGGAAGAGGAGTTGATTGAGTCTGTGAGAAGCTGCCACAGGGAGGTTACAGTCAGGAGAGCCAAGAGCTGTCACAGATGATGAGCTCTGAAAAATATTATCACAGAAAATAATTAGCATAAAAGCTTTTATTTTAAATTTGTTGCAACAAATTCAGGTTTCTTACAGCATTTTCCTTATTGAAAACTAAATTCTACCTGAAATGTATCAATAAAAATCTTCTTTTGCAGTTAATGTCACCAGTTTATAGTTTAGTTTTAATAGCATTCCCTGTCACTGATGTGCCTTTAATTATCGGTTCTATCAGGGATCATTTATGTGTTTATCTTACGGGGGTGAGCCACCTCACAGGTTGGTTATATTACCTGTTGACCTCAGCTCAGTGAGCTAAGACAATGTTTAATGCAGTGTTTTTTCTGATATGAAAATGGATATTATTCAGCACATCTAACCTCAGCAGGCCCCTCTTCAGAAACTCATATCTGCAGATGTCAAAGCTGGCTCAAACGTTGTCCACAGTCTCATGACATGTTTAACACGAAGCACAGCACGCTGGTTAAGCTCATGGCAAACTGTTACTAACAGCTAAAATGAAAGCTTGTCTGTATGTAGTCTAACTGGTTAGTTTGTCACTAATCTCCAAATTTTGCAAATTGCTATAAACTTCACTCTCTTAAACCAGTAACAGTCTGAGCTGGACTGATAGGGGTCTGTATGGATAAAGATAAAATCCGAATGATACCCATCCCTACAGCTGGTTAGTGGCTTCGCCCTGACTTTAGGCAGATGAGATATTCACTGTTCAAATAACTTCATTATAAGCCTTGTTTAAGCATAAATGATTTATATATGCACCCAATAACAGAACTTGCAAAAAAATGCTTTTGCTCAAAGCTCAAAGCTTGTAAACTCAAGTTAAAACTGAGTTTTATCTCCTTTTGGGAGGGGTTATCTGTGTGTGTGTGTGTGTTTGTGTTTGTGTTTGAGGGGGGGAGGGGAAGAGGAGTTGATTGAGTCTGTGAGAAGCTGCCACAGAGAGGTTACAGTCAGGAGAGCCAAGAGCTGTCACAGATGATGAGCTCTGAAAAATATTATCACAGAAAATAATTAGCATAAAAGCTTTTATTTAAAATTTTTACATCTCGGAAGTGTGAACTGTTACGCCAGCGTGTGCCCTGCGACCTGCGTTGACCCCGCGGTTGCCGGGGTCCCGCGGTTGCCGCTCCCCCGACGGGCGCCGGGTGCGAGGGCCCGTTCAACGCTGCTCGCAGCTTTAATTATTATTAATTTTTTTTTCTTCTTTTTCCGCCTCTTTGATCGCCTTCTTGAGGGCCTTAACATGCATCAAAACTCCTGAAAATTTGCAGACGCGTCAGGCACGGCGAAAAATTTAAGAATTTAAGGGTCTTGAGCATGGGCGTGGCAAAATGGCCTCGGTAGCGCCACCTACATTTTTAAACGAACAGCCCCTCAAGCCCGTTGTGCCTAAAAATCTGAAAATCTGCACACATATGTAACATCCCATGATGCACCAAAAAGTCTCTTGGAGCCATATCCTAAACCCAACAGAAAGTATTTTTATTTTGACCGGAAGGTGAAAAAATAGTGTGTTTTTGGCCTTTTCCAGGGGTCGCTTGAACGCGAACTAGTCCTAGACGCATTATCCGATTGACTTCAAAATTTGATAATTTGTTCTTAAGACATAGACGAAGTTAAATTGCAAAAGTTTTGGACTTTTCATTGAAGGGCGTGGAAGTTATGGCCCCTCAAAGTTCGATCACTCGCCACAAAACAGGAAGTTGCTTTAAATTTGCTATATTTCGGCCATACTTTGTCCAAACTGCATCAAACTTTACAGGATTGTTAATGGTACCTACCTGCACACATCCATATGTCAATATTCATACAATTGTTGTAGCACCACCTATTTATAGCAGGAAATGACATATTTTATAGTGTGATGTCCAGTTTCTAGACGGGTGACCAGATTCACTTCAAATGTTGTCAGGACAGACTTAAGGATTTTTGGAAGACTGGCTCCGAAAATTGTGAGTTTTGGTCGAAGCGTGTGCCTGTTCTGGCCTGTCAAAGTTCGGAAACCCAATTTTGTCTCAGAAAGGTCAGATTTTGGGGTAACTTCCTGGTGCAACTCTCTACTTTATCCTATAGATGGAGCCATTGTATTACTCTTTGATGGATTTTTGGAAGGGGGTCTCTGTGTGTGTGTGTGTGTGTGTGTGTGTGTGTGTGTGTGTGTTTGTGTTTGTGTTTGAGGGGGGAGGGGAAGAGGAGTTGATTGAGTCTGTGAGAAGCTGCCACAGGAAGGTTACAGTCAAGAGAGCCAAGAGCTGTCACAGATGATGAGCTCTGAAAAATATTATGACAGAAAATAATTAGCATAAAAGCTTTTATTTAAAACTTTTACATCTCGGAAGTGTGAACTGTTATGCCAGCGTGTGCCCTGCGACCTGCGTTGACCCCGCGGTTGCCGGGGTCCCGCGGTTGCCACTCCCCCGACGGGCGCCGGGTGCGAGGGCCCGTTCAACGCTGCTCGCAGCTTTAATTATTATTATTATTATTATTATTTTTTTTTCTTCTTTTTCCGCCTCTTAGATCGGCTTTTTGAGGGCCTTAACATGCGTGAAAACTAACCAAAATTTGCAGACGCATCAGGCACGGCGAAAAATTTAATAATTTAGGGGTCTTGAGCATGGGCGTGGTAAAATGCCCTCGGTAGCGCCACCTACATTTTTAAACGGAACAGCCCCTCAAGCCCGTTGCGCCTAAAAATCTGAAAATCTGCACACATATGTAACATCCCATGACGCACCAAAAAGTCTCTTGGAGCCATATTCTAAACCCAACAGAAAGTATTTTTATTTTGACCGGAAGGTGAAAAAATTGTGTGTTTTTGGCCATTTCCAGGGGTCGCTTGAACGCGAACTAGTCCTAGACGCATTATCCGATTGACTTCAAAACTTAATAGTATGTTCTTAAGACATAGACGATGTTAAATTGCGGCAGATTTTGAGTTTTTGTTGAAGGGCGTGGAAGTTATGGCCCCTCAAAGTTCGATTACTCGCCACGAAACAGGAAGTTGCTTTATTTTTGCTATATTTCGGCCATACTTTGTCCAAACTGCATCAAACTTTACAGGATTGTTAATGGTACCTATCTGCACACATCCATATGTCAATATTCATACAATTGTTGTAGCGCCACCTATTTATAGCAGGAAATGACATATTTTATAGTGTGATGTCCAGTTTCTAGACGGGTGACCAGATTCACTTCAAATGTTGTCAGCCCCTCCTTGAGGATTTTTTGGAAGACTGGCTCCGAAAATTGTGAGTTTTGGTCGAAGCGTGTGCCGGTTCTGGCCCGTCAAAGTTCGGAAACCCAACTTCCTGTTTGAAACCTCAGATTTTGGGGTAACTTCCTGTTGCAACTCTCTACTTTATCCTATAGATGGAGCCATTGTATTACTCTTTGATGGGTTTTTGGAAGGGGGTCTCTGTGTGTGTGTGTCTGTGTGTGTGTGTGTGTGTGTGTGTGTGTTTGTGTTTGTGTTTGTGTTTGAGGGGGGAGGGGAAGAAGAGTTGATTGAGTCTGTGAGAAGCTGCCACAGAGAGGTTACAGTCAGGAGAGCCAAGAGCTGCTTTACACGCGGTATAAAAACTTCAGTTAAGATTTGAGCTGTCACTTGAGAAAGCATCATGCCAAAAACTAAGGAAATCACTGTAGACTTGAAGAATTGTCGATGCTCAGGAAGCAGGAGAAGGATATACAAAGTTATAACAGCATTTCCAAGCGTCAAGAACTCAAATGAGAAGCGTCACCGAGAAATTCAAGGAGAGCCACACTGTGCAGAACAAGCCTGGCAGAGGTAGGAAGCCAAAGATTTCAATGACCCTGGAAAGAAAACCAGTTAGAGACCTGTCTAAAGAACCCATAAACGCTGCCAAGACACTAGGGAATGACTTAGTTAAGTCTGAAATTGTAGTCTCAAAGAAGATTACATGAATTCATGTAATCTTACCATATGTCTCCCCTTGACCAAAGCTGAGCGTGGATTGATGCTGTCTTTACAGTTTGGTTTTGATCAGTTAGGAAATTTCACACGGGGTCAGCTGATTTTTTCGTGTTACTCAGTGTACGGCGACAGGAAAAGTTCACTAGGTCCTCCAGCGTCGAGGT
The DNA here is from genome assembly GCF_001640805.2 of Lates calcarifer. Classification (NCBI taxonomy): domain Eukaryota; kingdom Metazoa; phylum Chordata; class Actinopteri; family Centropomidae; genus Lates; species Lates calcarifer. The sequence goes on from NW_026116941.1 coordinate 11,951, forward strand.
GAACCAGCTGAATATAAGCCACTCAAGTTGACGACAAGTGCATTGAAAAGTAAAAGCTGCTGGCCTTTACCTTTTCTTTGTCAAAGCGCCTGTTTGGCCAGTAGTTTAGTAAAGTAATATTTCAGCGTTGTCCACAGTCTCATGACATGTTTAACAGGAAGCACAGCACGCTGGTTAAGCTCATGGCAAACTGTTACTAACAGCTAAAATGAAAGCTTGTCTGTATGTAGTCTAACTGGTTAGTTTGTCACTAATCTCCAAATTTTGCAAATTGCTATAAACTTCACTCTCTTAAACCAGTAACAGTCTGAGCTGGACTGATAGGGGTCTGTATGGATAAAGATAAAATCCTAATGATACCCATCCCTACAGCTGGTTAGTGGCTTCGCCCTGACTTTAGGCAGATGAGATATTCACTGTTCAAATAACTTCATTATAAGCCTTGTTTAAGCACAAATGATTTATATATGCACCCAGTAACAGAACTTAAAAAAAATGCTTTTGCTCAAAGCTCAAAGCTTGTAAACTCAAGTTAAAACTGAGTTTTATCTCCTTTTGGGAGGGGGTATCTCTCTCTGTGTTTGTGTTTGTGTTTGAGGGGGGAGGGGAAGAGGAGTTGATTGAGTCTGTGAGAAGCTGCCACAGAGAGGTTACAGTCAGGAGAGCCAAGAGCTGTCACAGATGATGAGCTCTGAAAAATATTATCACAGAAAATAATTAGCATAAAAGCTTTTATTTGAAATTTTTACATCTCGGAAGTGTGAACTGTTACGCCAGCGTGTGCCCTGCGACCTGCGTTGACCCCGCGGTTGCCGGGGTCCCGCGGTCGCTGCTCCCCCGACGGGCGCCGGGTGCGAGGGCCCGTTCAACGCTGCTCGCAGCTTTAATTGATTCTGTTTCTATACTAAGCTCTATACAAGCATATACAAATGCAGATGTAAAACATAATACAAAGTAGTTCTATGTTTTGTTGTTTTATCAGTACTACTTCTACTTTCTTCTGCTGTAGAACTGTGAGAAACTGCAGAGCTGGGTGATAATTTTCTGTGGGTTTGTCACTTCAAGCAACACCTCTCTCTTACACACTGCCATTTGATCCATTCCTGCTATAAAAATGTATTTATTATTATTATAACTCCTTAAAAAAAAACACTTTGAGCTTCTTCTTCTTAGGGAGCACTATTAAAAAAATAAAAAATAGTCACCTATAATTTTTACTGACATTTAGTTTTTATTGTGGTCTCAAAAAGTACAGCACAGACAAATGAAGCACATAGTTACAATATCTAGGAGTACTTTACTGAGGCTTTACTGAAGAATACAGAACGCCATAGCAGTGATAATGAAAATATCATCATGCAGATTGCGGCCTTATAGGCAGTTTCAAAGCAGAATATACAGCAGCATGTACCTAACTTCATCTACAGTATCATGGGACACTTTGGCCCTTTATACTCCACAAATTACTGATTTACTATCATAAAGGAAACTGCATTGTTTATTTTATTTTTTTACAATAGTGCAAAGCTGACCATAGCAAAGCAAGAACAGAACGCAAGCAGGAGATGAAACCGGCACTGACATTCACTGAAGTAAACAGCTGCATAATACTGACGAAAAGCATCGACATTCACTTCAATGAGACAAAGATATTTAATACTATTGAAACACAATCAACAGTGCAAGCATGGCAGTAAAATAATTTAGTTTTCAGTTTTCTCCGATGAGGACATTTGTCAGAGCTGTCAGCATCACACACACAAGATGATGACGATGATGATGATGATGTGAACGCTCGTGAATGTTTAAATACAGCGGTCACATGTTCAAGAGAAGCAACACTGGTGTGTGTGAAGATTTGGGTTTTTATTCATTTATCATTCAGTGGAAAATTAAAAGTGTGACTCAGAGCTGAGATGACGATCAAACTGATGCTCCACAGATGATGAACTGGACGGTGGAAGTCTGCGTTTTTAAGGGAACTCAGATAACGAATGAGGAGTCGTCTACTGCAGTGTGACGATATTGTCTGAGTCAGTTCACTGACTCTTCTCTACTTATTCTACTATTCCACACTAGATTCAAGTTCAGCAAGTGTTACACACAGCGGGTTTGGTTTAAAATATTCCATTTTACATTCAGCATCACTGGTGATATAAATGAAGTTTATAAACGTTAAATTTCAGTTCAGGAAGCTTTGAGCAGCTGAAGATCAGCTTGTACCAAGAGAGGTAACTAAAGCGCAGAGATACAGTTAATGGCTGCAGCAGAATAAATTTCATGTGAAGTATAAAAAAATTACCAAAATATTTGCAACATCCTTCACTTTATGAATGCTAACACGGAAAGTGTTGTGTGTTGATAATATTGAATTGTTCTTACGGTTATAGACCATAGTTTTTGAATTGTTTTTATATCAGTTACGATGATATTTGACAGTTTAATGCATAAGCAAATTTTTGTTATCTGTTTTCTTGTTGTAATTGTGTTGTCTTGATCATTCTTGAACAATATCTTTAATCATAGTGAGGTTTTACTGGTGAAATAGAGAGATTGAATTGGAAAAACAAGACAGGCAGTTGACAGTAGGGAGCTGACAGTGACATGTAATATAATGTTAATAAAAAAGTTATTTCTTAAAGAGAATTCAGTGCAGTGTGGAGCTCCTGCTCTTTGACTCTGCAGCTGGTGCGTTGATTGGCTGGTCAACGCCTCCATCTTTAGCATTTTAAATCACATTTTCACTGTCAGTTCTCGTCTGTTTCACTCATCTGATTCATTCTCTATGGAGCAAATCTACATTTAATGTCTTAATTCTCTTTGATGGTTGTTGCTTTTGTAACAAACTCTTCTTAAAGCTGCTACTTGTAGTATTTTAAATCATTAATAAATCTGTGTCAAGTTGACTCAAAGCAAATGAGATCACGGCGGACATTTATTTACAGTAATTACACTAATATCTCAAAATTAACGTGGTAATATTCCACCTCTATTAAATGTCACGTGTAGCAGCTGCTGTATAAAGTGATCATCCATTCCAGCTCTGAGTTAGAAAGCAAAACAAATACTTAGGCACGGCATGGTGCAAATAAACACATTTAAAGAAATGTGCAGTGAAATGAATGTAAATTATTGCTTTGGCTGATACAACAGTGGACACAGTGTCACATTCAATGAATTAAACTAGAATCAAACAATCATGAAAGTGAGCGTGTGAGGAACATTCATAACACAATATATGCAGGGGGTCAAATCAAAGGCAAAAGCTTCTGCAAACCTGTAAAAAAAATGTTCATAAATTATTTTAAAATATTTTTTCTGGATGTAAACATGTGAGAGGAAATAAAAAATGTGACAAAATAAAAAGAAGAGAAGCTCTTTTTGTATCTAAATCACAAACAGTGCTGCCAAAAGCTACACATTTAATATCTGTAATTCACCTAAATAACAAGATCTTTAAAATATTTATGAACATCATTTAGCAGGTTTACAAAACTTTAAAGTTGAGCTCACAAGAAACAAACTGCTGCTGTAAATTATTAAGTTCTCCACATTCGATATTTTGGCAAGAAGTAGAAGTCTTAGGTCTTATGTCATGGTGACATAATAAGTACAATACAATCTATAGCGATCATCCAATACAGACAAAGCTAAGAGATGAACTGGCTCTATGTTGTTTGATTGCTTTTGATTGAATCAGCGCCAGATATATTTCTCTTAAACTTACATTATATATCTATAGCTCTTTGATTTGAATACAAAACTTTGTGTTTTCGACCCATTTAACCTCACGACTTAAAGCCCGAGCAGCTAATTTCCAGAATATTCTGAGCTGAGTTGCAATCTAAGAGGGATTTTTGGCTGAGAAAGTAAGCAATTTGGTTTGTTATTAAGCAGAAAGGTTCATAACTGAGGTGTAACGGCCTGTGATACCAATCGTCATGAATCATTAAAGCAACAGATAACAATGAGTCTGTGATGGTGTGGTGCAGCCTCCTCATGCACAGCTACAATCGCTATGGTCATCTCTGATGCTGGTGGTCTAACGCTGCAGTGAGGGCGTAGAGGCAGTGTGTATGTGTGTGTATGTATGTGTGTATGTGTGTGTAGAGAGCTGTTGGCAGTGACGCGACATGACGTTAGCTGGGACGAGGTGGGCTGAGCAGAGGAGGAAGAGTGCCTCCCCCAGGTGTGTCCAGTAGTTTGAGGAACCATTTATGTGAGTGTGAAGGGTTACCAGACAACCAGGGGAGACCTCTGTGGGGGGATATGAAGGTGGTGGTGGTGAGGGGGGGGGGTCACAGGTCAGGTGTTTAGAGGTTGACCAGGTGGAGGTCGGAGGCGGAGAAGTGGGGGCACAGAGCCATGTCCGGGTTCTTCAGCTGTCGCAGGATCCTCCGGTGGAACTTGGAGCGGACCCGGTTGAACTCCATGATGTCACTGGGATCCTCCTCGATCCAGAAACGGTTGAAACTCCTGCATCAGGTAACCTGACGTGGATGGAGAGGAAAAACGTTCATCCATCATGTGCTTTAAAAAGGTGCTATATGTAAGTTTTTGCTATTGCTACATCGCTAACGTTAGCATCAACAGCTATACACTTCAGCCATTGTTACATCTACAAGAGGTTTGAATATGATGTCATGTTGGACTAAGAGCAGACTGGACGCTACATCACTCACTATCGCAACATGGTACTATGAAACAGTAGGGAGCTAGCTGGTTAGCATGCTAACTTCAACAGAAGAAAAGAAGTGATGGAAATAGAAGCAAAACATTGGTGTTGCTTTCCACCACTAGAGACAGCCCCTGGCGAGTAAAGGAATAAAGTTTGATGCTGAACTCACAACATTTAGAGTGGTAAGTAAATAGCTGCTAACGCTAATGTTAGCTATGTAGCAATAGCAAAAAACCTACATAAAGCACTTTTAAACTGACGATATCAATATTCTTATATATATATCACATGACTACTTCCCCTCAGATCATTTTAGACGTCTTTTCATTGTGTTGTTTTTTTGGGACCACAACTTTACTGTTTTGATTGACTCCCACAACTCTCATCAAACTTGTTTCTAGCCACAGCAGGCAGTTGTTTTCAAGAAAAGCTCTCTGATAAAATCTCCATACATTGGTTAAATGTCTGAAATAAGAGCTGTGGTTTTAACACAAGCCCAAGACATTTTCGTGTTGTCTTGTGAAAAAAACCCATTAGCTTTTTGTCGAGGGAACCAGGGTGATGCTAACTTCTGAGTTTGGACTATAAAAATATATCACTCCTGCACCACTCTTCCAAAACTGTGGTTTCTTGTTAAATTGTGGCTCTATTAACATTCCTCAATATATCTCAGTCATTCCAACTCACAGAACGTCTGCTGGAAGTGCAGCAGGCTGGGTATCTCTGGGGCCACGTTGTACAGGTGGGTCTTCAGAGCTCCGCTCACCAGCAGAGAGTGGGCCAAGTCTGTTATGTTGATGCCCACGATGGCGAAAGAATAGCTGGAGGAAGATGATAAAAAATATAGACGTTGAATGAGTCTATAATAACAGTGGGACTTAGAGGACTGAAAACTGTTAGAAACTTTACTCATATGTCACCTTGCAAACAAAGTTACGAAGTGTTTCACAAAGGAAAACTAAAAACAAATGAAAATGACATTAAACAAACTGGAACTAGGAAACTAAAACTATTAGAAAAAAACTGAATAAAAGGCTTTTTAAAAAATATATGTTTCACTGTAGTAAACTACATTTAATGATTTGTAGTTTGCAGCTCGCTGCTCTGCTGGAGTCATCTCACAACGCTGTGTGGATACAGGAGGATTTTCAGTCCTTATCAGAGCTGATGCAGACTGGAGGCAGAAGCCGAGCAGGAGAACACAGCAGTAACACACTTCCTGCCTCTTAACACACACACACACTCACACACACTTGCAGTCTCGCCTGCTTAAGTGTACAGCTCTGGTTTTACCTCCTCCACACACACGTCTACATGTGTTGACACTTACCCGATAGCTTTGTCAAGGTTCTTCTGTTCCCATTCAGGCTTGTTTATCTCACTGTGGAGGACACACACTTGAGTCATGTACTGACTACATGTGAAGTGACAATGAGTGAATAAAAAGGAAATCTACACAGAAATCTTTACATGACAAAGAGGAGTTTCTTTTCTAAGCTGATGCATTTCTAGTGGAAACACCATGTCGCAGCAACATTGTTCAAATGTATAAAAAATAGTATCTTTACATGGACTTAAATATGGTCTAGTCTGGTCTAGGAGTCCCCAAAGGTCAGATCCAACTTCAAAGATGTAAATTCTGAGAGGAGTCTGATTTCAGTTCATTTCTAACTCTAAAGTGACTTTAAACTGCATGTTTAACTTGTTTAATCTGTGTTATTTACTATTAATAAAACTGTTACTACCGTTGCTACCATTTTTTCTTATTAATTCAATCCAAACAAAACAGCAGACACAATAATATACTGTATTATCCGCTTAGAAACTGTGTTGTAAGATAAATTCTCACAGAATCCGTCTACATGAAATGATCTGAAACTTCAAGCCCTCAGTTCAAGTCAACTTTTATCAATTTTACTTTTATCTGTAGGAACCACCAAGGATCTATACTTTACAACTGCTCCACTGAGACTCTCTCATACCACAATTTATTGTATAAAATGCCACCATCATGCAAAGTGAAGAACATTAAAGTTAAGAGATGACTCATGACAATTGAATAATAAGTGCATGAAAATTTAGCTAACAAAAAACACCAGTAATTTCTCA
>NW_026116943.1:0-26895 GCF_001640805.2 Lates calcarifer
GTGTTGCCTGGGTGTTAGATGATGTACAGTGAGAGCTTTTCACAGATGATGCTGGGTAATAAACCTCATTATTCTGAGCTGGTCAGATTCAGAAATGTATTCACTTATTCTTTGATTAGATAGTTAACCATTCAAACCATAATTTGGCCAGTTGACTTGATTTCATCAAAATTCTTGTACAGCTGCCTGAGCAGTCTTGGCCATGGATGTAGTGGATCTCAACTCTAGCTGTTTCCAAAGCTGTTTCCTAACCCTGGCATCAGATCATCAGATGCTAATGCCTGTCTCTAACCCTTCGCTGACACGTATGCAGTTTACAGTGATAACAGTATCAAATTATTACTCAAAATGTAAAGTTTTTTCACAATTTCATTCATTTTTTAAATGTACTCTACGTCAGACGTCAGAGATAAAAGAGACCTCACGTGCTGAGTACTGTTCATGTGTGAAGGTTTTATCCTGCACATCTTTGTTGTGCATCACATGCTTTGTGTTTTCTGCCTCTGCAAACCAATTTTCCATGGGAACATGACATGGCGTCATATTGTAACAGCTACAACAATATTAGATGTCCTGCTGCCTGTGTTTCCACCAGCTGTATTTGGGTATTTTGGCAAGGTGCCATTCTGAGAGCTTAATCTAGGATAAAGAGGGTAGAGTTTGATATGAAACATTCCTCTGCTCAGGAAAAGGAATGTAGGGATAGCTTTTGGAAGGCTACTGTGATGAATGGGAGTGAAATGGAAAAACATAAATCAGATGAAAGGCAAAAAGGATGAAGTGTGTTAGAGAGAGACAGAGACTGAGGGAGATTTCGTCCTTGGGCAAGATACTGAACTCTAAGTTGCCGCCCATGTGTCATTGGTTTGTGAATGTTCGTGTGTGTGAATGGGTCACCTGTCACCTGTAGCATGAAGTGCTTTGAGTGGTCCATAGGAATAGAAAAGAGGCATGAGACATTAGCTTGACAGAAGACATCTCACTCTGATGGATCTGTTGTAACTAAGGAAACGTTCAGCTGAGTCGTGCTTTTACAGTGTTGTTACACAAACGGACCCTAACCCTAACCTTAACTGAGAGCACACCCACTGACAATGACCAAGTTTACCTTAAGCCTGTCATCAGAATGAACATTAATTAGATACAGCTGATCAGCTGATATGACATTTGTCATTTTAGGCTCAGCGCTGGCTAAAATGAGAAGCTGCTAATTGAATGTTTGCTTCTCTAATGATTATTGCTGTTTAAACATAGTAATTCACACTCATTTTCACTTACCCAAGAAGACTGAAGCAGTAACTGCTGCCAAAGGAGCTTCTACAAAGTACTGATTAAGAGTCATTTCATTTATTTGCTTTTTGATACAGTTAAAGTGTAATGTATCCTGTCTGCTGATACCATTGTATCTGTGATCTGCTAAAATTGACAAATCACAAGTCTGATTCAGTGAGCTTGTTTGTGTGGTTGTGAAAATATGACTGTGTTGTTGAAAAATGTTGTCTTGTTTCACACAGTCAGGAGCAGAATAGTTGCAGTGCTACCCTTTGGTGTTAATAGCATTTTTTGGCTGTAAATTTGTTTACTACTCTGTGCAGTTTGGAAGTGGAAACACTTTTTCTAGCATCCAGAGAAATAACAAGCCTGTCCATTGTCTGCATAGACAGTGTTGGGTGACCAGCAGTTGGACACTCTCCTGTTTGAATCACCAGGACAAAAGACAAACCGGTTCTTTCATAAAAAGACGAGGGTGCACCCCAGTGGACATAGAACTTGGAGGAGAGAAGACGACTGAGACACAGTAACAGCAGTTACTGAGTTCTTTTACATGCACTGCAGAACCAACACACTGAGACACACACACACACACACACACACACACACACACACACACACACGACCGTCAGCCAGTCCCTGCTAGCTTGAGGCCTGCTGTTTACCTGAGCCTGGTGGGTGGCTTCCTTCCAAGCCAAGCCTAGTGTAACTCAATCTGAGGAGCACATGAATGCAGAGCAGAGCCGAGCCACTCCCAAATAAAGCACAAACTTCCAAACGCCAGAGATAATACCTGAGGTGGAATGTGGTTTGTGTGGGAAACGTGCTTGATGTGTAATTAAACTGTATAAACTGAGTATAATTACAGATGAGAAGAGATTGCCTGGTGTTTGAATTTGGAATGTTTACCTGGCTGCTGACATCCTGCTCTGTCTCTTGTGGTCAGAATATCAGGATGTATTCTTATGTCATCTCACTCTCTGTGGTAAAATACAGAGCATGGCATGTTCCAGCTGTTACGTTTTCAATTATCACAGTGTCAGTTACAAAAATAGATTTCCTTCCTCTCCCAAATAGTGAAAAATGATCATCTCCCAGATAGTCAGTTGATATTTTCAACAGTTCAAAATCCACAGATAGTCAGTTTACAGTGATGTAAGAGATAAAAACAGCACAACCATAATTGTATGGCATTTAACCAGTTATCTGAATGTTCACTGTTTCAATTGCAGACATAACTGTAGTCCTTATTTTCTAACACTTTAGTCAAGTTTTAGGGCCAGTCTGAAGACTCTTTTAGGATTTCTGCCTCCACCCCCGCACAGTGGAGTTTAATAGGATTTTGTTTGTGGTGCTCGTACTGGAAATTGAAAAATGACATTAAATTTAACAGCAAAAGAAATGCTTGTGAGTTTTTGTAATTTGAGGTGAACAGATCCTTTTAACGTCCCCATAGTTAAGTAAGTGTTTTGCTTCAGTGCCCAACCACAGTTCCTTTTATTGGCAGGACTCAGAACTCATCCTCTCATCCCCAGCTGACATGAACAGCTGTGCAGATTGTGTTCTATTCTGGTAAACCATGGATTAAGGCATCATTTGTTTTCAGTTGACTCATTACTGAGATGTGTTGTACTCTTCAGTCGTGCCTCCATCTATTACTAACACTGCAGCAGTATCTGACCCACTGGACTGTGACCTGGTGTCAGATTTATCTGCTGTTGTGGGGAAGTTTGTGTGCTTATGTTGTTGGTGTGTTTTGTGTCCACAGTATGGCAGAGGCCCGCTGCACTTGGCTGCCTACAAAGGCCACATTGAGGTTGTGCGTATCCTGCTCAAAGCTGGCTGTGACCTGGACATCCAAGATGATGTGAGTAGATTCGTCTGTCTGCCCGCTGCGTCGGCCATGTTTCCACTCTTCATCCACCTCCAACTGGCACTGCAGTGCTGAGTGATGGTTACCAGCAACTGCTTCTCTTTTTGCTTTCTGTTAAGTTGTAATAATGATTTTTTAGACTTTGATTTCTTTGTTTTAACACAAACACAACAGTAGTCTAATGACCTCTAGTGGCCTTGAATGGGACTCTATGGACTTTCCGCTCGTGGGCTTGCCCCCAGAATGCAAGTCCCCCTTCCTCACAGATAATGATAACCCCGGTCTCTGGCACTGCCAAATTCACTCTCTGTGGTCAGTGAGCTCCGCAACAGGCTGCAGTTCATCCTCCAGGACTGGAGGGAGCAGGAGGTGCAGACTGAGGCAGGAGGAGGAGGAGGAGGAGGAACAGGAGGGGAGAAGACAGTGGAGGAGGGCTGGGAAAGAGCCTGGAGGATCAGGGAGAGTGAAGGAGGTTAGCCAAACCTGCTCCTACTGAGCCAGTGGAAGTCTGTTCCCCCCACCCTTCCTTCCCTCATCAACACTGCTGCTGCTGCTGAGCCTGGCTCGGCTCTTATCTAGCTTGGAATGACCCTCTCCTCCTCCTGTCCCCTCTGCCTCTCCTCTTTCGCTCATGGAAATCATTTCTCATGTCAAACCTGTCTTACTGTCATTCACCACTAATCTGCTCTGTGTGCAGGGATTCCATTCATGGCTCAGTATAAATGTGAACTGAACTTTTTTCCTGGGGTTTTCACAGGGTTATACAGACCACACTGGACTCTTAACAGCAAATAGAGCTATTTGAGATGAACTGCTGTGGTTTGTATAACTACATTGGAATCATATAACACCATTACTGCTGAGTCAGTAATAACTCTGCTTAGATTTGGGATATGTGCTATGATTATTAAAGCTTACAACCTGTCAGTATATAAAGGGATAGTTTGTTTTGGGAGAATTTGGTACCAACTATAAAATTAACTTCATTTAGTCCAGTGACTGATCATAGGATGAACTAGCTGCTCTGACTTTGTAGCTAGCTGACAGTGTTCTGTGATCATATTGTCTGGCTCTACTGTTTCCACCATGATGCTCCAGGGTGAATACATTATTTAGTTGTTAACTGTAAAACTTGAGACTTTCGAATTGTGTTCAGTTGCATTGCCTTTGAGCAGGCCCACTGTTGGTCCCCTGAACATTCAGCAATTAAGCTAAAGTTGGCTAATTGTACTGGTCACATGCACAGACATAAAAGTAGAAGTTTGATTCACACTATGAATAAAACCCAAATAATCAATGGTTTCAAATTTTGGAAGATACATGTATTCCCTTTATAGTCGGGATGTGGTTATCTCAGCTTAGACGACTGGAGGCAGACAGAAGCAGCCTGTCTCAAGTTCTGCACACAAACAAAAATGTGAAAACAGTGTGATTTTAGGGGGAGTTACATGCTCTGTTTATCCATCTGAGCAGTGTGTCTGGTTAGAGCACAGGCTGCCAGTCTTTTGTTTTGAATTCTTCCAGTTTGGAAGAAATGTTTCACATACTTTTTCTTTTCACTGTGGTTGCAATAATTCCTCCTAAAACCATTAAAACATTAAAAACATGATCTGTGTTAATTATTGATCTTGTTGAGAGGTGTTGGACACCTTCCTTCTGCTTTCAGTCTTTATGCTAAGCTAGGTGAACCACATCCTAACTCCAACTGTGTACTCTACACACAGACATGAGATTGATATTAGTATTCTCATCTCACCCTGAGAAAAGGGAAGTAAGTGTATTTGCCAAAAGTTGAACTATTTGTTAATTAGAGATGGAGACTTAGTGAATATGTAAATTAGGGCATGCAGACCAGCTATCCATCTGTGGAAAAGTTGAAGGGTGTGTTTCTTTTGAGCAGTGTTTGGTTCCACTATAACACGGTCCCTCTAGCTGGGTCACTCTAATTAGCTAGGCTAATTTCATTAAGTGCTTTCAGTGTTATACAGAAGACATCTATCCATGTGTTTGTTCCACTCAGAGGAGGCAGAAATAAAAACCAAAATCCCCAATAACCAAGCTATTTCTTTATGAGAGCATTTTCTAACTACAAACTAAACTACAACTAAAATACAGTTTTGAAATCTTTTTTTTTTTTTTGTTTAATGAATGATTTTATGAATGTTTATGGCAACAAGAGCACTGTAAAGTAACAATATAATATATATATAACTATGTTGGAGATTTTTAGGTGATGGAATAGTTTTTCTCTGTGGCTTGTTTTCTTGTCGAGTTGCCAGCTGCCAGATGTTGTCATGTATTGTCAGTCAGTGTTGTATATTTGTGTTTCTGTTGGCAGGGGGAGCAGACAGCGTTACACCGGGCTGCTGTGGTGGGAAACAGCGACGTTATCAGCGCTCTCATCCAGGAAGGGTGTGCACTGGACAGACAGGACAAGGTGCAGTTCAAAAGACAGAAACACACACACACACACACACAGAGAAGCTAATGGTACAGTCAATTAGAACAGGGGGGATTTCAAAGCCATCATAAGCCATCTGATGATCATAGAGAAACCAGTCTGTCTGTAATCTGCATAACCTCATTGCCCCATTAAAAGAGTTGTGTACTTTGAGGCACAGTGGAAAGAGAGATGGCTTTTTCACATTCTTCACTAGACCTAGAGGGATTACATTCATAAACACTGAGGTTTTAGCCTCTATTCTTGTTGGGTTTTAGTATATTAATAGTACATGTAATTAGGAACCACACAGTAACACTGGGTAGTTCCTCTCTTTGCTCTGGATTCCTCCAGATGTTGGAAACTTTCCTCTGAGATTCTGCTCCATGTTGTCATGACTGCATCACATCATTTCTCATGCTGCCAACCTCCTGTTCTACCACATCCCAAAGGTGTTCTCCTGGATACAGATCAGAGGTCACTGAAGTTCACTGAACTCACTGTCATGTTCATGAAACCAGTTTGAGGTTTTTGCTTTGTGACATGGTTTGATCCCCGGCTCCTCCAGTCCGCATGCCGAAGTATCTTGGGCAAGATACTGAACCCCAAATTGCATCGGTGTATGAATTTGTGTGTGAATGGGTGAATGTGACATAGTGTGAAGCACATTGAGTGGTCAATCCGACTAGAAAAGTGTTATATAAGTACAGTCCATTTACCATTTAGCATTATCCTGCTGGAAGTCACCATTAGAAGATAGTAAACTGTGGTCAGGAAGGGATGAACATGGTCAGCAACAACACTTGAATCAATCATTTCAGGATTCAGTGCTTGAATCCGTCAATGTCTCTCCAGAGGGGAACAGTGAAGCCTTTACAAATGGTCCAAAATACAGCACACGCTTGGTCTTTGATGATCCTCATCTACTTGAACTCAATCACACAGGCTTATGCTCCTTCTCAGCCACTGTGTTCCTCCAAAGGCAGCCATCTCTGCACACAAAGCATTCTCACTCCAAACTGTTCTTGTTTGTCGAACAAACTCCCAAATACTACCAGAGCAGGAACATCCCTCTCTTTCTTCAAGAATCTCTTGAGGACTCTTCTGAGAGCATCTCCTCTCCCAACACCTCTAACACCCTAACATTCCAAACGAACACTTAGTATGTACATTTGGTGCACATCTTTAACAGATTTACTACGTAATGCTTACTTTAAGGTCTCCTACTGCACTGAAGCTTTAGTGTTCTCCCTCACTGATATGTCACTTTGGATAAAAGCATCTACTAAATGTATATGTAGCTGTCTACGCATGGTGGTCATTGTCTCATCTTCTCATTTCCCTTCACTATACTCGTGGCTGTAACATACAGTTTTGTCCAGAAGACCTACCTTTTGTTACTGACCAGGTCCACAATGGTATCAAGACACTTTTGTTATTGTGATACTGTGAAATTGACGATATCGTTACAGTTGTTAATGTGACTTTTGTCTTCTGTCCTGTCAGGATGGCAACACTGCTCTCCATGAAGTGTCCTGGCATGGCTTCAGCCAGTCTGTCAAACTGCTGGTGAAAGCTGGAGCCAACGTTCATGCAAAAAACAAGGTTATTACTCGTTGCAGTTCCTCAATCTGGACCACAGCATTGATTAAATGTGTTTGCTTGAAGCTTTATTCCCATAATCCTTCCTTCAGATGTCATTCAGTACTTCCTATGTAAGAGAAATTAATCACAAAATAAAGCAGTTGTAGTGGGAATATTGCATATTGCATTTGAAAACTTGAAAATTAAGTATTCTGAAATAAAGCAACTGTACCACACAGCCAAAACTATCCAGATCAAGCCATTTAAAGCAATGATGATATAACGGATGTAAAGACATTCTTCCTCTTACAAATGAAAATTTGAATTAATTCACAAAAAGTCATTCTTTCTTTTTGAGGTCCACTCAGGGTCGAAGAGTTCCTCCAAAGAGGAGAGAGAACTTTAATAGTTATTGAATCTGATTTCCAATAGCAGAATTCATTTGATCTCCATCATCATCACACCATCCACTTCTGAGCAAATTCCATCCAGTGATGGAGACCTTGAGATGCAGCTGAAAGCTCTGGAAAAATATATTGGTGTTTTGACTGGAAAAGATTAAATGAACTCAGTGACTTGCATCTTAAACAAGTGAGACTTAGATTATACCTGACCTGTCAGGATATACTTATTTTCAGTTTAAAAGTTAATTAACACTGAAAAGGTATATCATGTCACAGACAGCTAGAGATAAAAACTGTCAGCTCTATTCAAGGTTTCTCTTCAGGATGAACTCTTTTTATGTGTCCATACTGTAAATTCATCTGTAGACACACATGAAAACAGCAGCATTAGCATGGTTACATGAAGACTGCTGTCAAAACATCAATACACAGTAAATCTGAATGAGATGATAAAAGCACTAATAAATGCTGACACTCTGACTCTTTCCTCGTTCTTATACAGGCCGGGAACACAGCTCTCCACCTCGCCTGTCAGAATGGTCATACTCAGAGTTCTAAGGTTCTACTCCTGGGAGGTTCCAGGCCTGACAGCAAGAACCATGTAAGTCCTGTCTCCTGTTGGTCTTAAATGTAGCACATTTAAACATCACTTTATCATTTTCAGAAAACTAGTGCTTTTCAGTGTGATCACCTTAATCAAAAGAGATCAAGGTTAAAACAAGTGGTAGCTTATGTTCTAGTGGTTTACTTGCTAGGTTGACGTGGTTGAAGAGCCGCTCCACTGAAATGCCTCTGTTGTGGGTGACAGAAGTTCTAAGGGCAGCTAGAGCTGCAGCTCTGTCCTCAACACAATGCTTTCTTGGTTTGCATCCGGTCTCACTGGGAGCTCCTTCAGTGTGTTGCAAGGACACATGTCCTTATCCCAGTCTCTCCCCACAGGCTGACCCCAAAGATCAGTACTGGGGCCCTTCTCTTAGGAATATACACCACTACCTAGGGTCCACTTATCTGTTTGCATGGCTTCTCATATCATATCTGCAGATGACTTCCCCCTGCACACACTGTTTGTGTTTGTTGTTCTCTTGTTCAATCTGCAGTGAATTACAATCTAGTAAACCAGACTGTAGTCAGCAATGCTACTGAAACTGAGTAACATATGTAATATTATAACATAGTAATATAATACCAGTCTGTCCCTAACATTTAATCATTTCACAGATAATTAGAGGCTCCACATCATTACTTTGTGGCAGATATACAGCTGACACTACCAGTACCAGTCCAATAGCCAAAATGTGTTCTTCTGTGTGATGTTGATTTAAAAGCATTGTTGCTGTTGCCTTGTTGAGGTGTGAATGTTACGCCCATGTTAAACTCATGAAAAATTCAAAGGTACCAAGTGAAGTTGTGCTTACATTCAGTTTGGCTAAAAGACGTCACTGTATGTATCCTTGAGGTCTGACAAACATGCTGAGCATATTTTCCTCCTCACTAATGGTATTAAATGTGGAGTTGATATTGATCATTTAAACATGTACACTAGTTTGCCCATCATGGGGAGGGAGGAGAATTTCTAATATTTCTCCCTTTCATGGGAGACCCTTGATAAGATTCAGTGTATTAATCAAATATTAACAATGAAGTGACATGGTTCTGATTCTAAAAAGCCATGACTAGTTTTGGTTTGGTATTCCTCGCTTCCCCCATTTTTCATACAAATGTTGATTTTTATACCAGTGTGATACAAGTTCATTTTGGAAAAAATATCTTCACATACTTTTAAAGTATGCCGAATCCAGCCTGTAAAAATTTCATGTCCCCCACAGTTCCTCGTTCTGCTATGACACATCTTTTGAATATAACTGAATGCTTCAAATCGAAATGACATTATTGAAAACTGGCTAATCTCTAAATATTTTACTCTAGGTTGGCGATACATGTCTGCATGTGGCTGCCCGCTACAACCATGTAGCTGTGATCCGCATCCTACTGGGAGCCTTTTGCTCTGTTTCAGAGAAGAACCTGGTGAGATAGTGATGGGATAGAAGTACAGTCCTGTGCAATACTTACAGTCTTTTGCTAATATTATCATGTATCATTATATATTGTTTGTAAAGGTGTATTTTTGACTTCATTTGCCAGTGTGATCTGAGGAAGGTAAAGTCGACTTTTACTTGTAAATACACAGTATGTGAGAAATCACATTTTGAAAGTATGTTTGTTTTATCTGACTTGTTCTCATGAGTTGTGAATCATCCAGTTTGATTGTGTCATTTATTTGGTTTGGCATTATGTTTGACTCTCTGCACACGTGACTCTGGTTAATGTATGAGATGGAAGTGTTCGTACAAGCCTTGCATATCTTGGAGTTATAAATAGATAAAGGATTCATTCTCACACCACCATCTCTTGTGTGTGTGTGTGTGTGTGTGTGTACATGTATGTGTCTGCAGGCTGGGGACACACCGCTACATGTGGCAGCTGCTTTGAATCATAAGAAAACAGTACGTCTGCTGCTGGAGGCAGGAGGAGACAGCCGCATCTGCAACAATGTGAGCGCCCGCGGCCTCTTTCTACCTCATTAAAGCTCAGAGGAAATGTTTGTGCACTCACTTTGCCTTTCTTCATTTTCAAGTCAGCGCACATTTCTGTTGTATTACTGGTCTCCTCTTGAGGGATTCTTAGAGCAGCTTGCTGTTCCAGCTTCCTGTTGTCTATCTGAGGCTGCACCAGTATGAGGTGAAATTAGAATCACATTTCATACCATTAAAAATGGGGCATGAAAGACTGAAAGTACATTTTGAAAGCATCAAAAAGCTGTTTTAAAACTGAAAACTTACAAATTTGTGTTCAAAGTTTTGAAACTTGCTCCCCTCAGAGTTCAGATTCCACACCAGGCAACTTTCCATCCACCTGTTTTTATGCTCATTTTCAATTTCTGCATAAGAAAAACAAGAGTGGAAACACTGGAATTCAAAAGAAAACAAAATGTACTTGGCCGAAGTGGATCGATATTGTAATTTGGAATGATAAAATTGTATTGATAGAAGTGATATCCCAGAAGTGCAATAGAAACAAACTTAGGAAATGAATCATACTGTACGTAAAGCATGCAACTTAAAGACCCACTGAAGAGACAGAAACCAGCAGCAGACCAGAACAGATGAGTGAAGAGTGATGAGAAGACTGTAACATTCTTCAAATGAATACATGAAACAGAGGGTTCCATCAACCCTCTTCCTCTGCAGTGGGAAAATTAGCACCACCAGCTCTTCACCTTGATGAACCAGCTGAATGGAAACAAGTGTTAATTCACCTTTTTTTTCATTTTGATGCAAACTCAATTACTGCTTTGCGCTCGGCTGCGAACCACCCCAATGTGTGCTATAGGTCCTGGTGCAAAGAAGCCTACAGAGCCACATCGTCTGCACTCTGCGGTTCCAAAGCAGACACTCTCCTCACCTTTGCTGTGTCTTCAGATCCTGTCCATGAACATCACAAACAGGATCAGAGACAAGGGGCAACCTTGGCAGAGTCCACTGAAAATGTGTTTTCTTTGTGCTGAGGATGTCGACACAGCCCTCACTTTGGTTATTCAAGGACTGGATAGCTCTCCTTAGCAGCCGTGGAAAGGCATACTCTCACAGTACCCCTTACAGGGTGCCTCGGGGGACACACTCATAAGCCTTCTCCAACACATGAATTTTGGATGGTCAAACTCCCATGTGAAATGTTTTACTCCCATGTTTTTATGCCCATGGAACTAAAACTGGTTTGGAGATCCCAAAATTAAAGTTTAGTGTTTCAAAGTTTACCTCCAGCCTCTCAGATCCTGTTTTTAGTGTGATGGAATGTGATCCCAGTTTCACCTCATACACCAGACTGCATTACACAGTGCTGTTTGAAAATGTGAAATCATTTGAAAAGGCAGAAATCCTCTAATTTGATGTTAGTAATCTGCAATATACTCATGTGTTAACTTGGCCGCTCTGATGAAGAAGATTATACTTTGTCGCTCTCTGTCAGGCAGACGGTCACATCATGACTTAAGACTGGTCACACGGGTTTACTTACACAAGTCTTGCCTGTTGTAGTTTGACCATAAATGAACAAAAATGTGTCAAATAAAAACTGAGTCTCAGAAAATAGAATAGATACAGGCCTGTTGCTAATTAAGAGTGGGTAAAACCACCAGTACCTGTACTGTAATGACTCATGTACATTCCCACAGCCCTGTTTCCATCAGTACAACACAGCCATGTCACACTCACACTCACTACTCTCTGTTTTCATTCACTAATTGGATCCAATAGCTTCCACTTTGCTCTAAGCATGAGGGAGGTGTTGAGTTTGCTTTACCTGGAGTTAGGAATAAAGGCCTGTCTTTAATTGTTCCAAATCTCTGCCAGTGTTTTAGAGTTCACTGTAATTCCTCTGAGTTGTGTTCTGTCTCTTTTGACTGTGTCTGTGCAGGCAGGTGAAACCGCTTTGGACCAGGCCAGAGAACATAACAACCCAGAGGTGGCTCTTCTCCTAACCAAAGCTCCCCAGGTGAAACCACTAACTCCCAGTCTGACCAGCACAGGCAGCTGTGAACAGAACTCAAACAGATTCACTCATACAGACATTTTAGTGATGTTTAGTGATGCAACGCGCCTGTATGGAATCTACAGTCATGTGAAAGAGAGAGTACACCCTCTTTGAATTCTGTGGTTTTATGCATCAGGTCCTGACCAGGTCTTAAAATTATTTCAATCTAACCTGAGGTGTAAAACAACACACAACACATAACTGTGTCATTGTTAATTTAACAAAAATGAGGCCATGTGTGGCAAATGAAGTACACCCCATGATTCAGTAGCTTGTAGAA
Organism: Lates calcarifer; assembly: GCF_001640805.2. Taxonomy (NCBI): domain Eukaryota; kingdom Metazoa; phylum Chordata; class Actinopteri; family Centropomidae; genus Lates; species Lates calcarifer. Next base: position 12,444 of record NW_026116943.1, read on the forward strand.
CCACCTTTAGCAGCAATAACCTGAAGTAATGGTTTTCTGTATGACTTTATCAGTCTCTCACGTCATTGTGGATGAATCTTAGAACACTCTTCTCTACAGTCTTGCTTCAGTTCATTGAGGTTTGCGAGCAATTGTTTATGCACAGCTCTCTTAAGGTCCCACCACAGCATTTCAGTCGGGTTCAGGTCTGGGCTGGGCCACTGCACCTTTATTCTTTTCTTTTTCTGTTGTAGATTTCCTGGTGTGCTGGGATCATTGTCCTGTTGCATGACCCATGGTTTGTTAAGATGCAACTTTTCAAACCTAAGTCGTGTTGCCATGTTCTTTTTAGGGAGAAGAAGCTCCGTCCTGGCAACCCTTCCAAACAAACCTTTTTCTTATTGTATCATGAATTTTAACATTTAACATGCTAACTGAGGCCTGTAGAGTCTGAGTTGTAGCTTGTGGAGTTTTTTCCAATTTCTCTTGAGTTCTCTGCTTCTGCGTTTTGGCCTAGTTTTTGTAAATTAATAATAATCACAGTGTAATATATCATGTGTTGTTGTTCATCTGAGGTTATATTTACCTCATTTTAAGACCTGCTAAGCACCAGATGCTTTTTCATTATGTCCTGACACATAAAACCATAGAATTTAAAGGTGTTGTTTCTTTTTCACATGACTGTAGTTGTTCTTGATGTTATCAGTTACACCTGTGTCCTACTATGAAAAGGACCACACACACAATCATTTTAACGGTGTGGGGACATCAAATCCAGACAGAAACAGTTCCAACAAATCATTTCAAAATGCAGGTCCCTTCTCTTAAAACCAGTAAAACCTGGACAGTGAAGCAGAGTTATTTATTTAATGAATCTTTATCCTCAGTATTAATACTCTCCTCTTATTTACTAATCATGCATTATGATTGCAGTTGTGATTCCAGCCATTTTCTGCCCCGTGTGTGTGTGTGTGTGTGTGTGTGTGTGTGTGTGTGTGTGTGTGTGTGTGTGTTCAGGTGCAGAGCTTTGTGCGAGGCAGGAGTGTGAGGAAGAGGAGGGACAAGCTGAAGGCAGAGGGCCGAGCTCAATCGGTGCCCAGAGATGAGATGCTGCCCTGTAAGGTAAAAACTGGACTGTGGTGTTAAAGTGGCTGTAAATGATTGTATTCTGAATTTAAACAGCACAAATGAGTGTTATGGTTGGAAACAACATCTGTCTGACATACTGTTGTTGCCACTGAGTGAAATTTGTAGGATTTTAATGGCTGCACCATCACATGGACATATTTCAGGTGTATGTCTTGTACATCATTTTCCCCCAGAATTTAGCATAACCTTCTCTGGGATTTAAAATAGAGGGACACAGTTTGGCTGTATAGCATGAATTAAAGAAGGTTAAACACAGAGTTAGCATTCCTGGAGTGTTAGTGATTTTAGCTAATTCTTTATTTGAATGATGGAAACATTTAGACAACAATCAAACATCTACTATATTCTTCTTTTAGTCAGCAGCACAAAGCACATGTTTAAAACCTTCTTCAGATTTTCATTTTTCAGATTTTTCAGTGCTTAAATGTTTCAAACCTTTCCCTCTTCCTGTTTCCTGCAGGACAGTGCCTCTGCTGCAGAGGACAGTCAGAGCAGCGACAGAGCCGCCTGCAAACACGCTGAAGTTGCCGAGTCAAACACCAGGAGGGGAAAGAACAGGAGGCAGAGAGAAAAGGTTTGAGAGGCTGCTCAGGAGATCTGAACAGAGGATGACAACGAGTCTTTCTCTCTGTTATTGTCAGTTGTAAGAGATGGAGTCATTTCTAATGTCAGGTGCTGTTGCTGTTGCAGCCATTTCTGTCCGACCCCCTGCGCCGCAGAGAGACCAGGCACAGTGAAGCCTTTCACAAGAGGAAAAGTAAAGTGCGAGGAGCCTCCCCTCACACATCCGTCCCCCCACACAACTTCAAAGCCTATCAGCTTTACACACTGTACCGAGGCAAGGACGGCAAGATCATGCAGGTACTGGAAACTGAGTCAGAGAACATGCTATTTTTCATCTAGATGCTTGGTTACCTGCTCTGTAAATTCATTCTTCATGTGGATGGGTTTTATCTGTCACTGAACAGCTGCACAGGTTTGCAGCTGCACAGAGAGCGCTCCCCCTCTCAGTGTGTGCCTGATCAAACACTCACACATTAACTACACACTGTTTCATCTGCCGCACTGCATGCTGTCAAATCTGTTTCTGCTGTTTCAGAGTTTGATTTATTTAATGACATTAACAGACAAGTCAGGTAGATATACAGTAATCTTGCTGGTAGTACTGCTCATTGTTGTGCAGCACCTCCCCAAAAAGTTTAATATAACCAGGGATAGTAAAGGTAGAGTTCCTTCATAATATATATGTTGTCATGTTCTGCAGTCCAACAATGAAACACTGCAAAATATAAAGTGCATTAACCTAAACACTGTTTCTAGTGCTGCCTTGTTGTGTCCGCAGTAAATGACAAACACTGTGTCTGACCGTGTCGCAGGCTCCTCTGAATGGCTGCCGCTGTGAACCTCTCATCAGTAAACTGGAGAACCAGCTGGAGGCCACTAAGGAGGAGATGAAGACTGAGATCCACACTGTCCAAGACCTAATGAACAGCAAGATGGGCCAGCTGGACCGCAAGAACAAACACCAGGTACAAACAAACACACTGCACTGCATTCTCCCTGCTTCATACTCTCCCTCAGAATGAACTGCACTTTGTCCTTCTTAAGAGACTTCACTCAAACACTGAGGTGTACCTGCTGTATATTTACAGTATAAATACAGTATAAATATACATTTTAGTATAAATATACTAGAAAACTTTGTTAAACTTGTTTTTATTACAAGTTTAAATTGTAGCGTAGTTTCCACTGCAAACACTAACCTAAGCAGCATGTGTTAGAGTTACACATACTTCAGTTGCCATCTTCAAAAGGCTTGTCACTGTAGCCCTGTGTTGCTGAACAGAGACAGCTCAGTTCTAACATTACATAGGTTAGTGGTTCTTTCCCTGTGTAGTTTACTCACTAATACATAATACTCCCACAGTACCGTCACATGATGGTTCAGATAAAAGCTTCTGTCAGAGTGCACGCAGTCGTTCATGCATGTACTGTGAGCATCACTGCTGCTTGACAAAATACAATAGTGGATGTTGGCAGGAATGCATAATCAGTGAGATCACAACAACACAAGACCTATGTAGGACCAAAGAGTGCAACATGGGAAATGAAATATTATAATAGCAGAACAAAAACTTGTTTCCTCTGAACCTGACTGACAAAGGTCTGTGTTGTACACATGCAACTAAATACACACACTCAAACATGCTCTGTGTTGAGGTGTTGATCTACCATATGAGCCTTCTAAATAACTTCAGTGCTCCCTGTCAGACTTCTCCAACTCTGCTGTCGGGGATGAGCAGCAGTCTTCTTAAAGATATTCTCTCATTTGGTGTTTTGGTCTCACAGGAGTTCCTCAGACCTGGTGACTGTGAAGACTAAAAAGGAAGTTTTTCCTTACCACTGTTGCCTAGTGCTGCTCATGGTGAATCTGTTGGGTCACTCTGTAAATACCTATTTTAAAGAGTGGACCTGTCTCTGTTGTGATTCGGCGCTATATAAATAAAATTGAATTGAATTGAATCGAATAAACCTGCCATCTTTTCCAATCAGTCTACACTCAGTAACCCAGAATGACAAAGAGAAAAAATGTAAAGTGGTATTGATAATAGCAATAATAGCAATTATAGTAGTGACCATTAGAACAATAATAGTAATAGTAACAATAAGAGGAAGTCTAAACTATGCGCTTCCTGTTTGTTGTAATTTTCCTTGAGATGTGTCTAGAGCATGACTGGAGTCCACACAATCAAGTCACATAGTTTACAAAGACACACTCCTGCGTATATATGGTCCCACAAATCACACAACATATCTGGACAGAAACCAAACCATGGAAACCAAGAAACTCTCTGTAGAGCTTTGCATAGATCAGATCAAGGCTCTAAAAGCATTTCTAAAGCTCTGAGTGTTCAGGAGCTCAGTGGCCTTAACAACTGTGTAATGCAAGAAGAAACTGAGAAACTGGGCAAGAAGGGCCTTGGTCAGGGAGGAGATCATGAAACAAGAAAGTCTGCTCTAAAATGTGTGAGACAGTATGTAAATATACAGTAAAGTTGTAGGACATGTACACATCTGTGTATATGGTTGCCTGAATCGTTAGCGATGACGATGTTTTTTCCATCAGATCTGCGCTCTTGATAAGATGACAGTAGAGAGAGTGTCAGCAGAGAGGAGTGAGTGTCTGCAGAGGATCGAGCAGAGGGCCCTGCAGGAGCGACTGGAGGCAGAGAAGAGACAGGTAACATTAACACCAGGGTCACCATCGTCTCTGTGCACACACAGCTGGGGGCAGCGAGCCTCTGGGGCTCATATGTTTCTCAGTGCTGTGAAAACTGGACCTGACATGTCGAAAATGGCAGCATTGATCTTATTGGAACCAATACACTGTTACCACAGTGTCTCCACATGAGACAAGTTTAAATACAAGTAAGTGAATAATAGGGTGTGCCAAATGACTGTATGTGAATTTCAATTTAAAAAATACCACTGTCACATGTTCTTACCTAATAACTGTCACATGTATCTTGTTCTTTCCTCTACTTAGACAGTAGCCTGTCCCTGACAGATCCAGTCAGGGACAGGCTACTGTCTAAGGTTATGTCTTTGTCTGCATCCTTATCTCTAAGACCTTGGTTACCGTGGCAATGGAGAGGATAAGTATCTCCAGATGTCCACTATCAGTCATGGTTTGGACTAAACTCTAGACCATTGTAAAGCACTGTGGAAGTCTTTATGATCTCAACTATTGGAGTGTGAATGAATTCTAGAAAATATTAAGCACAGTAGATTTACAGGTATAGGGCCAGGATAGTGTGTATGTCGGCTCATTATTATGGTTATTAAGGTTATTAAGGTATTAAGGTTATCAATAATTTGATTTTGTTGCTTTAAAGCTGCATTTACTTTGCATTGGTTTTGGTAGTTTAACAAGCTGAGTAAACAGCATTGAAATCACCACATACAACTAAATGAAATGGATGCAGCTGTTCAGGCTATTGCCAGTCAAAAAGTAACATCATCATCGTCAAGAAGTTCATACTACAGCTTCAGGTTTGACTGTGGTCAGCAGGACAAATATGCAGAACGCTGCTTTATTAGGGCCCGAGCAACGAGTTGCGTGGGCCCAACGGGGCCATGCAACGAGTTGCAAGGACCCTCTTGTTTTCGGTCTGTTTATTATTATTATTATTAGGGCCCGAGCAACGAGTTGCGTGGGCCCAACGGGGCCATGCAACGAGTTGCAAGGACCCTCTTGTTTTCGGTCTGTTTATTATTATTATTATTAGGGCCCGAGCAACGAGTTGCGTGGGCCCAACGGGGCCATGCAACGAGTTGCAAGGACCCTCTTGTTTTCGGTCTGTTTATTATTATTATTATTATTATTATTAGGGCCCGAGCAACGAGTTGCGTGGGCCCAACGGGGCCATGCAACGAGTTGCAAGGACCCTCTTGTTTTCGGTCTGTTTATTATTATTATTATTATTATTATTAGGGCCCGAGCAACGAGTTGCGTGGGCCCAACGGGGCCATGCAACGAGTTGCAAGGACCCTCTTGTTTTCGGTCTGTTTATTATTATTATTATTATTATTATTATTATTATTATTATTTTTTTTCTTCTTTTTCCGCCTCTTAGATCGGCTTTTTGAGGGCCTTAACATGTGTGAAAACTTACCAAAATTTGCAGACGCGTCAGGCACGGCGAAAAATTTAATAATTTAGGGGTCTTGAGCATGGGCGTGGTAAAATGCCCTCGGTAGCGCCACCTACATTTTTAAACGGAACAGCCCCTCAAGCCCGTTGCGCCTAAAAATCTGAAAATCTGCACACATATGTAACATCCCATGACGCACCAAAAAGTCTCTTGGAGCCATATTCTAAACCCAACAGAAAGTATTTTTATTTTGACCGGAAGGTGAAAAAATTGTGTGTTTTTGGCCATTTCCAGGGGTCGCTTGAACGCGAACTAGTCCTAGACGCATTATCCGATTGACTTCAAAACTTAATAGTATGTTCTTAAGACATAGACGATGTTAAATTGCGGCAGATTTTGAGTTTTTGTTGAAGGGCGTGGAAGTTATGGCCCCTCAAAGTTCGATTACTCGCCACGAAACAGGAAGTTGCTTTATTTTTGCTATATTTCGGCCATACTTTGTCCAAACTGCATCAAACTTTACAGGATTGTTAATGGTACCTATCTGCACACATCCATATGTCAATATTCATACAATTGTTGTAGCGCCACCTATTTATAGCAGGAAATGACATATTTTATAGTGTGATGTCCAGTTTCTAGACGGGTGACCAGATTCACTTCAAATGTTGTCAGCCCCTCCTTGACAATTTTTGGAAGACTGGCTCCGAAAATTGTGAGTTTGGGTCGAAGCGTGTGCCGGTTCTGGCCCGTCAAAGTTCGGAAACCCAACTTCCTGTTTGAAACCTCAGATTTTGGGGTAACTTCCTGTTGCGACTCTCTACTTTATCCTACAGATGGAGCCATTGTATTACTCTTTGATGGGTTTTTGGAAGGGGGTCTCTGTGTGTGTGTGTCTGTGTGTGTGTGTTTGAGGGGGGAGGGGAAGAGGAGTTGATTGAGTCTGTGAGAAGCTGCCACAGGGAGGTTACAGTCAAGAGAGCCATGAGCTGTCACAGATGATGAGTTCTGAAAAATATTATCACAGAAAATAATTAGCATAAAAGCTTTTATTTTAAATTTGTTGCAACAAATTCAGGTTTCTTACAGCATTTTCCTTATTGAAAACTAAATTCTACCTGAAATGTATCAATAAAAATCTTCTTTTGCAGTTAATGTCACCAGTTTATAGTTTAGTTTTAATAGCATTCCCTGTCACTGATGTGCCTTTAATTATCGGTTCTATCAGGGATCATTTATGTGTTTATCTTACGGGGGTGAGCCACCTCACAGGTTGGTTATATTACCTGTTGACCTCAGCTCAGTGAGCTAAGACAATGTTTAATGCAGTGTTTTTTCTGATATGAAAATGGATATTATTCAGCACATCTAACCTCAGCAGGCCCCTCTTCAGAAACTCATATCTGCAGATGTCAAAGCTGGCTCAAAAAATTAAACTGGCTTCAAATTAATTTTAAGGAATTGTAGGTTATTTTGAATTCATGTAATCTTTCTCCATCACCCTTTCTGTTTCTTTCCATCTCTCTACTCATCTTCTCCCATATGTCTCCCCTTGACCAAAGCTGAGCGTGGATTGATGCTGTCTTTACAGTTTGGTTTTGATCAGTTAGGAAATTTCACACCGGGGTCAGCTGATTTTTTCGTGTTACTCAGTGTACGGCGACAGGAAAAGTGCACTAGGTCCACGGGCGTCGAGGTGAACCAGCTGAATATAAGCCACTCAAGTTGACGACAAGTGCATTGAAAAGTAAAAGCTGCTGGCCTTTACCTTTTCTTTGTCAAAGCGCCTGTTCGGCAAGTAGTTAGTAAAGTAATATTTTCAGCCTTGTCCACAGTCTCATAACATGTTTAACAGGAAGCACAGCACGCTGGTTAAGCTCATGGCAAACTGTTACTAACAGCTAAAATGAAAGCTTGTCTGTATGTAGTCTAACTGGTTAGTTTGTCACTAATCTCCAAATTTTGCAAATTGCTATAAACTTCACTCTCTTAAACCAGTAACAGTCTGAGCTGGACTGATAGGGGTCTGTATGGATAAAGATAAAATCCTAATGATACCCATCCCTACAGCTGGTTAGTGGCTTCGCCCTGACTTTAGGCAGATGAGATATTCACTGTTCAAATAACTTCATTATAAGCCTTGTTTAAGCATAAATGATTTATATATGCACCCAATAACAGAACTTAAAAAAATGCTTTTGCTCAAAGCTCAAAGCTTTTAAACTCAAGTTAAAACTGAGTTTTATCTCCTTTTGGGAGGGGGTATCTGTGTGTGTGTGTGTGTGTGTGTGTGTGTGTGTGTGTGTTTGTGTTTGTGTTTGAGGGGGGAGGGGAAGAGGAGTTGATTGAGTCTGTGAGAAGCTGCCACAGGGAGGTTACAGTCAAGAGAGCCAAGAGCTGTCACAGATGATGAGCTCTGAAAAATATTATCACAGAAAATAATTAGCGTAAAAGCTTTTATTTAAAATTTTTACATCTCGTAAGTGTGAACTGTTACGCCAGCGTGTGCCCTGCGACCTGCGTTGACCCCGCGGTTGCCGGGGTCCCGCGGTCGCCGCTCCCCGACGGGCGCCGGGTGCGAGGGCCCGTTCAACGCTGCTCGCAGCTTTAATTTGATTTGTTTTGGTCACCCAGAGACAACACAGTGTTCTGAGAACACGATCATCCATCCATCCAGCAGACTTAAAGCAACATTACTATTCACTGTGAGACAGACCTGTTGACTCTGGGTCCAGTGCTCCCTCTCTCTGAGCTCTGCTTTGGTCTCTACCAACTCCTGAGAAACACATCTGTCAGGCAGGCAGTGTATCAGAGCTGCTTCTCTGGTAACAGCTGCTGACTGATGCAGAGCCCAGACTGGACCTGAACACTGAGCTCCATGTGTGAAACTTGAAATTTTGATCAGTGCAGCCTCTGATTTTTTATGTGCAACAAATAAGACATGTACTGTACTTTAATGTTCCTGGCAGTGAATGTAACATCCAGTGCTGTCGTGTCCTCTGTGCTCTTTAAGCAGGCGTCTCTGGTCAGTGAACTGAAGAGCTGGTGTCTGTCCAAACTGCAGAACATGGAGGTCCGCTTCACAGGAGAGCCCAGCGGCACCAAGCTGCAGCGCTCCTCCTCTGCGGCCGAGGGCCTGAATGAAGCCGACGACGGAGCCGGCGTCGCCGCGCTGCCCGCCGCACACGAGCTCCACAACAGTCCTACGCTCCTGGACTTCAGCTGCGGGGAACCTGGTGTGGCAGAGGGGGGGTCAGCCAACCACTACTTTGTGGTCCATGTGGAGAGCTCTCCAGGTACAGCCCCAACCAACATTCTCATTCTCCACACACACACAGTCCTAAATGTTTACTGGTCCTCAATCCTCAGTTAAATACAAGTTACATCTAGATACATTTTCTTCAGCTGAAGACTTGACTTATTCTTTATTATGAATTGATAATAATGAACTTTATTTATATAGCACTGTTTAGACACAGAGTTACAGACTGCTTTACAGTAACAACTATGACATTTAGAATAATATCAAAGAAACAAGAACTTAAGTAACTAACCTTACTCCCTGTGAGACCACAACAGTTTTTACTCTGCAGTGGATGAAGGCTTATGGATTCTTTGATCGGACTCTGGTAGGAATAACTGCTGCTAGAGAACACCACCATCACTCAGGTGTTAGGAGTTATTCTGCGTGCTAATTGGCAGGATGCCATGACTAATGCTGTTCAGTGAATGTGCTCACTGAATCTCTTTTTAACATCCAACAGATGGTGAGAAGGCACATAACACTGACGTCACCTCTCCTGCGGCGGCTAGGAGGCCGCTGCCATCGGTCCAGGTGGTTCGGCCCAAGGAGCGTCCAGTGATCAGTGCTGACAGCCAGAGGAAGAACCAGGACCCGCAGGATGTCGACATGGGGGAGGTCAGCGCAAGTGGTGGCGGGGGCCACAGGGCCGGCAGCCTGTCTCCAGCCACAGAGCGCCGCAGCAGGACTGAAGCTGGCCTCAGAGGCAGGGAGCGAGGCTGGGACAGAGGGAAGCACCATAAAAAGCGTCCCCAGGCCAGGACTAATGCCAGAGGGGACACAGGGGTCAGGATTCTGGAGGTATTTGGAGACCAGCCCGCTGAGCCCTCCTTTGCACAGGAGAGGGAAAACATGCACGCCATTGAGGTGACTCAGTACTTCTTTGAGGCGGTGTCGACGCAGATGGAGCGCTGGTATGAGAGGAAGGTGCAGGAGGCGCGCTGGCAGGCCGATCTGAGGGCCCAGGCCGACAGAGCCGCCCTGATCGAAAGGATCGCTTATCTGGAGGACGAGCTGCGCATGCTCAGGACTAACAAACATGACGACTGCTGACACAGAAACATACCACAGCCAGGACCTGACACAAATCTGGACTGTCACATGGTCTCTTCCTGGACCACCACAGCTGTACCGAGTACATCACTGAGTCAGCCAGTGCTGTGGGGCCTGGATCCACTGCGTGGTGTCATAACGGAATATGGCTCATGTCTCAGTTCACTGATGGACTTAAAAAGTTCCACATCCAGATCCTGTCCCATCAGTCTCCGTGGGAGCAGTGAGCTGATGTGGTGAGATGTGTACATACGTGTAGAAATAGAGGCAGCTCTTGTTCACTGTGTCGTTAACAAACCAGTAAATGTTAAAGCTAGATGTTAAAAGACTGATCTAATGTGCCATTTATGAGATAGATCCATCACATCAGACACCATCAACCAGCACACACACACACACACACACACACACACACACACACACACACACACACACACACACACACACACACAGATTTGAAGAAAAGAAAGTGCACGGTGGATGCTCATTGGATCACAGTGAAGCTGAAGGAATGACAGTAGAATAAGCTCGTTGTTGGTGTCTGGATGCTGGAATCAGCTGTTTGACTGTAAAGGAAACAACCTACTGCTTATTTATGAAAATGTAGCTGAACTGACCGGATTACAAAAAACACAGTGAAGGTTTGTTGAAATATCAATATTTGTTTTGCAGCATGTTGTGGTTTGTATGGAGGCTGGAGTCTGACGAACACAGTTTGTTTGTTTTAGTCTGATTAGGATGGGCATTCTGACTGGTAATGCAGCTATGCAGCCCCATACACATACACACACAAATGTCCTCTGTTGTATTAACATGAATCAAATTTAAGATGACTTTTGAATTAAGAAGAAGTGCAAACAGTGGTCCACCCACGATGACTAGGTCAGACTGGCTTAGCCTGGGTCAGACTAGTTCAGTATCCGGCCTCTGGGGGGGGGACAAATGGAGCGTTTAAGATGTACCTCTGCATTTCTTTATTTAAAAAATTCAAAATCCTCTCGACATTAATGTGACTGCAAAAAGGGACGACTTGAACTGATAATAATGAAACACTGTGAGAGTGTGTTTTGTTCAGTTGCTACAGCACACTCCGCTGACGTGACAAACCTGTGAGCTTCTTTCACTTCAAGCTAAAAAGTTGCTAATGTAAAAATTCCAGCTGGTGCTGTGACGTGTGTCGAAACCTTTCAATCTGACTACCTATAATCTGGTCTCCCAGAATGCCCCCTGCCAGGCAGGACAGTCCTGACATTAGAGGTGAATTCAGTCACAGTGTGGGTGCATGAAGAAAGCTCAGAGTTGTGTTGCAGTATTACTGTCTGCTGTACATGTGATGTAGTGACTGTCTGCTCTAATATGTGGGTTAGTTTGACATGAACTCTGTGGATATGAATAATGCACTCTGTATGATGATGCCAGAAAACATATTTTGTATTAAAAAAAGATTGTTCTTAATGTGCCTGTAGTTTCGTCTTTTTAATACCTATAATATCATCAGTGTTCAGTCAGCCGCTCAGGTTCATCACAGGTGATGGAAACAAACTGTCTCTACCGTGCCGCAGGATCATGGTACCTGCAGATCGATAGCATCCATCCATCCCCTGACGACAACAGTGAGGGCTTTCCTCAGCACTCTTCTCAATGAAGACCGTCATGTGGTCTTTATTGAAAACCAGTCCAGCTGAGTCCGCAGTGGGGATTCCCAGCAGCTCGGAGCGATTAACTTCTGGCCAACGCCAGAGACTTCTGCAGCTCCTCCAGATGGTTGTTAGCTTGTGTGATCATCATACGAATGGCGTCCTGAAAGAATAATGAGAGGAACATCATCAGCAGCGATTTATACAGCGTTATTCATCCACATGAATATGGATATGATTTGGAAAGACACACACCTGTATACAGTCTCACAGCTGACAATACTTATCATATTCTAATAAACACATTTAATATTGTGCAGTCTTCCTCAGATCTGTGCCTCTACACGATCCTGTCTCTGAGCTCTCACAGTTCCTCCCTCCTCATTGCTTGGGTTTGACTCTGATGTCTGATGTGAGTTCTTTACTGTCATGGCAGGACAATGGGACAGTAAATGACCTGGCTATGTGATAGAAAGAAAAACACAGTCTTCCCATCTCTGTACCTGGTTTGTGGCGTCCTTATTCCTCTTGAACTCGGCTCTCGCCAGTCTGCGAGGTACTTCCTGTCTGCCTCGTCTGGTACCTGTCGTATGGTCCTCAGCATGTTTCTGTAAATCCCCAACACCCTCTGCCTCTGTAAGAACTGAGAACAACTCAGCAGTTTAGACACATCCTTCTATGATGGGAGGAACACTGTGTTTCTGACAGTGAGGGGTTTAAATGATAAGACCAGGATTCCTGGGAGTGGTTTCATATCAAGCACAGTCTGTCTCAGGTAGAAAACAGCTGGTGAGACTGACATTAAGCCTGGAAACAAACTCTCCCCAACAGTCTGGAGGGAGGTGTCTGAAATTAAGCCTGAGTTACTGCAGTTAGCAAGATAAATACAAACCCACCAGCCTTTACCTGGAGGTCTACACACATACACATCACATATCCATTAATAGACATATACTTCCATTATTTATCTTCATAAAAGCAAATTAAAGATTTGTCGTGTTTTGACGTTTTTTTTTTTAATATCCACACTCAGACCTGCTTATTCATGTAATTCTCCAATCAGACAATCAATAGCAGCAGTGTGATGTATAAAATCCTGCAGATCAAAAACAGCCTTTACTCAGAATGGAGCCAAAAACAAAAAACATTCAGTTAAGTGAGAGAGGTCAGAGGTCATGGTCAGACTGGGTGGAGCTACAGTAACTCAGATAACTACTCTTTACAACTGTGGTGAACAGAACAGAAGAACAACACCTCCATCTTGGAGGCAGATGGACTACAACAATGTCGGACCACATCAGGTTCCACTACCGTCAGACAGGTACAGACATCTGAGGCTGCAGTGGACACAGGCTCACCACAACGGAACAGTTATTAATGTTCAAATTAACGTTATCTTAATGGTCTCGCATTATCAAGTCAACCCTGAACCGAGAACCTGATCAGTTCTCCCGCTGCCAGCAGCCTGACTCAGAGAGCTGGCTGCTTCACATGAAACACAGCTCTGCCCTGGATCTTAAAAACAGCTGAAAAACAACCTCTCACGCTGTGGCGGCCAGCATGATACAGATACAGCTCCTACAGTCTGTCCACCAGTTCAGCTTTTACATAGGAACAAATGTCCTCTTCTACTGCTGCAAGAACTTACCTGTTTCAAAGACAGAGCCGCGGTGGTATCCTTGAAATCGCCATATTTGATGCAGCAGGCGGATGTTGTGATGCCGCTAATACACGCTGATTGGTTTATCTCCCCTGGTGGAGAGGAGGAGGATAGCAGCCTGCGGAAATCGCTGGTAAAACTTGAAGACCCCTTTCACGGCAGCCATTTTAGCAGTTTTCAGCACGGATGGTAGATAATAATAATATAATAATAATAAATAATAATAATACAACTTTTACAAGGTCCAGGATCTTGAAGGCTGACTGTCATGATGAATGTTCTCTCTCTATCTACACAACACACACATACTGTCTAAATGCAACATATTCAAAACATAGGATAGTTCAGGGATTGTCAAATGTGTCTGTAGTACAAGTTTCTGCGAGCACAGGCACAGACAGAGCAGCCTTGTAAACGGTTTATTGTCAGGATCATTCATGTCATGGTTTAACAGATGGATGCAATGAAGAAACAATCTCTTAAATATGACCAATATCTGTGTGTGTGTGTGTTTTTTTTTAAATATGTCCACGTTACAAAACACAGGTGATAAAAGACATTTCATCAACACCTACTCCTCACAGACACAGTGAAGCAGCAGAAGTCACACAGTATGGATGGAAGATCAGCACAGTAGATATGTTGTCTTTTAACCACAAAAACTGGTAATACTGGGGCATTTATTCAAAACTGGGACCTGCAGTCCCTGTGCTTCAAAGTACATGAGATCTGAACTTCTAAAAATCTTGACAAAGCCTCTGATCTGATCCATCACCCCAACAGCTGATTCCGGCGTGAAGTGAAATGCAATACTGTTTTCCTCTCCAAGGCACATTTTTGAGTTCCTCCGAATGTCAGTCATGACCACACCAACATGCTATATTAGGTCATGACGTTCTTTTACACAAAACACAGCTCTGTACATCTGTTGATGTGTTCACATTGAAGGTGAATGATTTGATGATCTTCGTAGCACTGACTAGAACATCCACACAAACAAACAAACAAACAGAGTTAG